>NW_020955880.1:665183-669345 GCF_003031625.1 Empidonax traillii
AACTTGTAGGATTTTTCTGATAATTGAAGCTACTCTGACTAATTGGTGCTTCCCAGAATCCTCCTACCCCTTATCCTCCTTCTATAAAAATAAGTTCAATGCCTATGCTTTTCTGGCCATCTGGTATCCACCCTAAATTCTATTACTTCTTTTAGAAGTGAGCGAAATGATCTCAGAAGTTATAGCAATCTGAGGATGATGTTGATTGCCACCTCACCTTACTAGTATGCTTCTGTTACCTTATTCTTTGTTAAAATACCACTTGAATTATTTTTTTTTGCCTTTCTCCATCTCCAGGCACCTGTTGCTTTTCAATGCATTTCCCTCGGTCTTGCCACCATAGCTCTTTGTGAGACTTTGTGGTAAAGCAGATGCTTTAGGTAAGAGTGGCTCTGCAGTCATTCTCCACAGTGTCTTTGCTTTTCATGCTCTGCAGGACGTCTTCCCCCGGCCCAGTCCCTTAACTGTCACCCCCACACTGGGGGAGTAATGTGAAATCTGTATCCAGAAGCAACTAACAGAAAGTTTAGGGAGAGGCTGCATTCTGCTGCATTCCTTTTCCTAAAAATGTCTTCTAGTAGCTTTATTCATTTTATTGGTAAGCTCCATGAATTGTTTTTCTTGCTGACTAAAATAATGTACCGGTACATGAATCTTTTAGAAAAACATGCATTTTTTGTGTTTCTGTGGCTTTTACTTCACTTGGCAAACTCTGATTTAGTGCATTTACTTCAAGGCTTACATAGTGTCCTTGGGTTTCACATGCCATTGCCTGGATGTTGTTCCACACTGGCCCATGGGCACACAGGACATGTCCTCCCACTCCCCCCCCCCACCTCTGCCTCACTGCATTCCCACTGCTGGGCAGTCTCCTGGTCGTCTGTAATCTCCGTTTTTCTTTATTTCTTCTGTTTATTCTCCTCACACTGCTGCCATTTTCTTTCTCTCTTCTTCTGCATCCTTAATTCTTCAACCTGCATGAGCTTCATAATACATTTCTGGATTATAGACATTTATAGGTAAATGTTGTATAAGCAGAATATACAACTGGTAAAAACAAGGTCTGTTAAAATCAGAAGCTCTGTGTGCATGTTTATATACTTATTTATGTCTCACTTGAAATACTTTGTAGATTAACCTCTCCTTTATTTTCTCCCTAGAAAATGATTGTAATGTTTATGAATAAGGACCTCTGTTGCCTTGGTTGAATGTTTACTTTTCTCTGTCGCTTTTCCTGCGTGGCCAGTGTGACACTGTGCTTCTGAAACAGTACCTTATATATCCCTTAGTATAATTTTGATTTTGGTCTTGGAGTGGGGCATATAGATGCTACAGTAAAGCAGTTAATAATATTCAGCAGATGTTAATGCATTAAACATAGGAGTTCAGAGGCAGGCTTCTCACTTTTATTATTATTACTGCACAGCTTTTAAGTGTCCCTGTGTCTTCCTAGGCAAATATCTGGAATTTATTGAGTGAAGTAAATTCCTTCTGGGTGTTTACAGGAAAAAGTGACAAATGTGATTTGATAACAGTGACGATTACATGATTCCCCTTCTGCTGGTGAATCCAAAACATCTGAGAGCAAAATGAAATTGTTACCAAGACTAGACACTGAGTTAAAGTAAAACTGAGTGTTGGTTTAACTCTCAGAATTTCTTAAAGAGCCATTTAGGGAACAGAAGAAAGAAATAACAGAATGTTAATGAGCTTTATGTCTACAAGAATTAAGCTGATTTTTCAGATAGATAGAAGTGCATAGCTTGCTGAAAAGACCAAAGAAGAAACACTGCTGGTGCTCATACCAAGCCATTGCTATGAGTGCGATGAAACTGATGAGGAAATGCTATTGAAGAGTAACCACAGCATCACAGAGCATGCTGAGTTGGAAGAGATCCACAAGGGTCATCGAGTCCAACCCTAAGCCCTGCACAGAATCATCACCAGGAGTCTCACCATGTGCCTGAGAGTATCATCCTAAAACTTCTTGATCTCTGTCAGGCTTGGTACTGTAACCTCTTTCCTGAGAAGCCTGTTCCAGTGCCCAACCCAGATCATTCCCTTGGGTCCTGTCACTGGTCATCAGAAAGAAGAGTTCAGTGCCTGCCCCTCCTCTTCCCCTCACAAGGAAGTTGTAACTGCAGTGAGGTCTCCCCTCAGTCTCCTCCAGGCTGAACAGACCAAGTGCCCTCAGCTGCTCCTCATACGGCTTCCCCTTAGGGCCTTCACCATCTTTGTCACCCTCCTTTGGACCCTCTCTAATGTCTTAATATCTTTCTTATATTGTGTCACCCCAAACTGCTACAATATCCAAGGTGAAGCTGCCCCAGTGCAGAGCAGAGCAGGACAATCCCCTCCCTCAGCCAGCTGATGATGCTTTGCCTGTTCCCTCCCGGACAGGGTGGGCACTCCTGGCTGCCAGGGCACTGCTGACTCGTATTCCACTTGCCATCAACCAGGACATCCAGGTCCCTTTCCCAGCACTGCTTTCCAGCATCTCATTCCCCAGTCTGTACAAATATCCAGGGTTGCCCCATCCCAGCTGTAGAATTTGTCACTTTCCCTTGTTGAACTTCCTATGGTTGGTGATTGCTCAGTCCTCTCATTTGTTAAGGTCTCACTGAAGGGTCTCCCTGCCTTCGAGGGAGACAACAGCTCCTCTCAGTTTTGAGTTGTCTGCAAACTTGTTTCGTATCCCTTCCAGTCCTGCATCCAAGCTGTTGATGAAGATGTTAAAGAGCACAGGGCCCAAGCTGGAGCCCTGTGGAACCCCACTAGTGACAGGTCACCAGTCTGATGTCACCCCATTCACTGTTACCCTCTGTACCCAATCCATGAGCCGATTGCTCACCCAGTCCATGAGGTGTTTATCCAGCTGTGGGTTGGCACTTTGGATCCAGTAGGATCCTGTGAGGGACAATGGTACAGGGGACACCAGTGATCAAAGTTGTCTGCTCTGCACACAGGAGTGCTGCGGGAGGTTCACACAACATTAGGTGACCCATTCTGCTGCAGGTCATGTGTAGCAAAATGCCTCTTGCTGGATGCTCTACACTGCAAGTTGAGGAGGTTCCACAGCCTGCTCTTGGCACCTGTTTAGGTAGGAGAAGACTGAAGACCTACAGGGCTTGCCACAAAGTGTGAGGAAACTGAAATGCTGGAGGCATGGAACTGTGTATTTCCCATGTATCTCCACAGGGGTCAGTGAAGCTTTATCAGCAGTTGTGTGCACTGTCTTGGGGGATTTGCGTTGTAAAGGAGCACTTTGAGCTGTAATACGAGAATTACCACTGGTAGGGTCCAAGACTTCAGTCGCTGAGGGCTGTGCAAAGCCACTGTTTTTGAGGAGAGTGCCGAAGGAAGGCTTAGAAGCAAGAGGTCTTGGATCTTCAAAAGGCATCATAAAATACTTGGCATTTAGGTAGTTTCACTGAATAATAAAGAATGCTCTGTATTTGACATTTTTACTGCTTGGACTGTGTTTTAATACAGTCAGAAAGTTTTTGGAACTCATGGTGTTCTTGTTGTAGGAGAAAACAAAGGTGAAATTTATAAATATGTAATAAACACTCTGAAAATAATTTGGGAAACTTTGGAAACAAGGAACAGGGGAGATTGTGCCAGCAGGAGTTGCTATTGCGATTTTAGGTCTGCCACCTCTCTTGAGAGTCAGGAAATTTAGGGCTGAGATAGTGTGGGATCGTGTTGAATGTGGGGGTATATTTAGAGATGCAGGAGTTTTGTAATGTGTGATACTGTAGCCATCAGGCTCCACTTTTTGCTTTGGCTTTACTACAGCCAAGATTTGAACAAGTCCTGAAATCAGTCTCTCACTTGACCTTGATAATCTACCTTTTATTTTCATTTTGATCATTTTAATCTATTCAGATAAAACTTCAGGAAAATGCAGTTTCTTATCATGCATTTATGTGGCACAAAGTGGAGAGGAATCACAAGTTTAAAGAGAGTTTTGAAGTTCTACAATGTGGAAAGGGCAGTTCACCAAAAGCAGAGTTGATGTTCATTATTTTGCTTTCAGAGCTGTAGTAGATCTTTGGAAGAAGTTTACAGAGAGCACATTGGCTCCACTTGTCTAATAATCTGTGCTCCAGTAGTTTGTGATCCCACATATGTTCTGCTTCAGGCTGGATAATTAGTGTTG
>NW_020955880.1:670104-672345 GCF_003031625.1 Empidonax traillii
ATGTGGAAAGGGCAGTTCACCAAAAGCAGAGTTGATGTTCATTATTTTGCTTTCAGAGCTGTAGTAGATCTTTGGAAGAAGTTTACAGAGAGCACATTGGCTCCACTTGTCTAATAATCTGTGCTCCAGTAGTTTGTGATCCCACATATGTTCTGCTTCAGGCTGGATAATTAGTGTTGCCTGTGGTTATTGCTTTCCGTGTAGTAACTCATATCTGTCCTGAGCTGGAGGATAAGCTTTTGTTGCATCTAAAAGTTGCTGTGCATCCTCATGCCGCTGTATGTATAGTACCTAAACTGCAATAATCTCTCTGGATTTTCTTGCTCTTCTGTGCCAGTGAGCATCTTTCAAGGTTTGAGAGACAGAGTGAGTGGGTGATGCACTTCGCTGGGGAATGAGGGCTGTTAAGAGGAGGTCATCCTGTACCAGGCCATGGTGTTTCTTTAACTTGGGCAGGCAAGCCTTCTGTCCCCTAGGGACCATATTTTAAACATCCAGGGTGAGAAAAAATGCCTGTGACTTTGCTTCCTGAGTTAGAGAGATGTCATCCAGGGCCATGCAACTGTAGAGCTGAGCAGGAGTATTCAGCTGTTGGTCCATATCAGCACACAGCACATCAGCCTGCGAGAGTTTCTGGTGCTGATGGCAGCTTGCAGGGACCTTGTTTGAAGATGGTTTCCCTGTGTCTGGACAGCACCAGTGGCTTGGAGTGGGCACAGGTTTGGCTCCATGATCCCCATTTTCTTGGGAGAAATGTTTACTCTCACAGCATCCAGCTGTGACTAAGGAGTGGAGGGAAGAAGTGGAGAACAGGAGACGATTAGCACAGTTTCTAATTGTAATTACTCCTTCAGTTAGTCTTTACTTTGTTCTGAAACTAAGTCAGTGAGGGATAAGCAAAAAGGAATAGGCAGAAATTACGAGTAACATGTACAGTGTAACTGAGCCCAGAATGTTTACGAGATCACACTTTGATTTTTAAACAATTGCTTAAACAGATAGTTTATTGACAGAAGGACATTTCTTGCGTTTGAAAATGATTTACGGTTTATACAGTAATTGAAGTGGCAGTCACTTCATCACACTTAAGTTTATTGATTCCATTAGTACATTGACCTCCTTTCTGCTGAACCACCAGTTTGACTGTCTGTGCTGTGTGTGATAAATTAAAAGGAAAAGATGCCATTTTCCCAACTATACAGGACACAGTTTTCTGCAATAAATTATTGAAAATTCAGCAAACTAGTGGAAAATTAAAAATTGGAAGAGAAATTATGTTTTGAGTCTCTCCAAATTTGATGGATTTTTCAAAGTAACTTTGTGTCTATCACAGGATGCCTTTTCTGCAGGTCAGTCATGGACACTGAATTAGCTTGCTTCCAGCAGTTTGAATACACAGAACTCCAGAAGAATATGAAAACTATGATATGAATGGGAGAACAAGGCCAGCTGGAAAGTAATTTCTGTATGATTCCACTTTTTATATTGTACACGTTAAATAACAGTTTCCACACTTTTATTTCCCCCTAGAAAGATTGCTCATAGTTGGGTGGTGTTCAAAGCTGCAAAAATAAAAATGGAGAGCACTGGCACATGAATTCCATGGGAGCGGGAAGAGAGAAATCACAGAAAGACAGAAATCCAAGAAGGTCAGAAATCCCTCTTTGCTTACATTCTGCTGGGACAGCAGCTCCCTCCTGCTGTGGCCTCTTTAGAGTGAGCTGCCTTCCGCACTCTTGCTTAATCTTCTCTCTCCTTTGGGAAGATAGTGGCTTTCTGCACCAAACTGCCTGTAAGAGCAGGAGCTGCTGCCTTGCCAGGAGTGGGGGATTCTCCGTGTCTGCCTGCCCTCCCTGAGGTCCTGGACTTGTTCAGCTTGTGGCAGCTCCCCTGGACAGTGTGCTGTGAGAGCTGATGGTCTGCTGTGGCATTGAGGGCTCATCCAGCCTGAGAATGGCACTGAGGGAACACTTTGGCTTTCTCTGCATGTGCCTTAGGTTTGATAGGTTTCCTGCTTTCTCCCCTTAATCACCGATGAAAGTCAGCCAGACTGAGAGGACGTGTTTTGCTCTTTGTAGCTCGGAAACAGAACAAAACAAAGTAAAGATTTGGCCCTTGGGATAACTGAAATGAGAATAACCCATCATTCTGTGTCTGGTGGAAGGATAGGTAATATTTTTACCATTGATAGTATATGCTGGGCTAATGGATGTAAAGCTTCAAAAGCTCCTGTAGGATATT
>NW_020955880.1:672700-775709 GCF_003031625.1 Empidonax traillii
GTTTTGCTCTTTGTAGCTCGGAAACAGAACAAAACAAAGTAAAGATTTGGCCCTTGGGATAACTGAAATGAGAATAACCCATCATTCTGTGTCTGGTGGAAGGATAGGTAATATTTTTACCATTGATAGTATATGCTGGGCTAATGGATGTAAAGCTTCAAAAGCTCCTGTAGGATATTCTGGCCATTTAATAATGCAGTTCTGAAAAATAAAAGGCTTTGATTACAACCGAGGCTCCATATAACACTATCAAACCAATGCTGAAGGTCTCTAAGCAGTACTTACTCACTGGTAGGAGAGGTATTTAGCAAAGCCATCTTAGGAGCACCGTATTTTTAACAGCATGATTTGTGCCTGGCTTACCACAAATTGAGTTTTGACATGATTCCAGGAGCACCTTTTCATTGGATTTGGCCTAGGCATGCTGTGCTTTCACTGGAATAAGCCCGGAAAAGCTGAATGGGAGAAAAAGAAATTGGGATCTGTCATGCTCTTTCCAAAAGTTTTTTTCAAGCAGATTTGTTTTCATCCTATTGCAAGAGGGAAACTTTTGGATGCAGAGTCTGATTCAGAGACCAAAGGGATCACACAGTCTCACATTTATTAAATTGGGATGTGAGTTGGGCCATATGGCACAGAAGCGGAACAGGGAGACTGTGAAGGGTTTTCTCCGGGGGTCCCACTCTTTTTCTGTGACTACAGTGGAGTTATTGCCTTTTTTTATGGTGCAGATATGCTCAGATGCTGTGCTGACAAGGGCAGTACAGTCATCTGAACTGGACTGAATTAATTTCTTCTATATAACAACAAAGTCTCTGGCCACGTTATGGGGTTGGACCATCTGTGTGGGTTTATATAAGTGTTGTTGCTCAGAAGTTTACAAGCTTTCTAACAGCCAAGTGGAAAGGGCATTTCTCATTATTGTACCAATGGCTGAGACATTAAATGCCTGATGTTATGTTCACAAATGAGTGTACAGATTTCTGGCAAAACCGAGGAGTCAGATGCACTCATGCAGATTAAGGTCATGTTACAGTATATCCGAGGGGGTTATATACACCCAGGTTGAACCACTGGGTCTTCCCTGTGAAACAAGGAGTATATTTTAGAGAAATGATAAAATTTGCATAATGTTTTATCAGCGCTTTCTTTTTTTTTTCTTTTGTTCTTTTTTTTTTTTTTTTTTAATCAGTTGGATTAAAGAAGAAAACAGGATCTAATTTAATTTCTCTTCCTCTTCCCTGTAGAAATCTGTTTTACTGGCAAATTAGAATTTCTGAAAATTTTGTCAAGCAAATACTTCCCATCTGACAAGGCTGAAACTCCAAAGTTGCCAGGAAACCAGAAACGTAGTGAGTTAATTAGAGGAGAAGGTCTGGCTCTTGCTTTTGCCATCTAACTCCATTTTTCTATCCTTGCATCGTTTCACAGAGAAAGACCAATAACTATTTTAGGTTCAGTAGCCAGCTGATTGTCTTGTCTCTTATACTGCATATCATGAATAAAAAAAAGAGTTTATTTGCAGAAGTATCATGAAATATTTGTGCTACCTATGAAAATGCAATAAACTTTTCTGATTTTGTGTGGCCTGAGCTTAAACGAGAAAAGATGGAATGGTGACCAAAAGAGTGGCTGAGCACATATAAACTGCAAGAAATGCCTTCCACAAGCTCACTGCTGTTATTTTATTAGAATGATGGTCAGGAACCAGTAGGAATACTTGGAATACAGAAAAGGTTGTGCTTCTCACCTCCTGATTTAAGGAGATGCATAAGGATTAAATTAAAGTAAATATGCCTGTAATTTACTATATTGTGTGCATTCAGCACACTTGCTCCCTGACGAGTATCCAGCTCCCTTCAGTGCCAGCTACTTCCTAATCAAGTAATAGATGAGGTTGGAAGGGGCTGCTCAGCACATTTTGGTTGAGCTTTTGCTGGTGGGGCCAGATGCAGAATAAGCAAGATGAGGCAGGATGCTGAAAGGGTGGAGGGTGCTTCAGCTGCTTGTTGTAGGCACTATTTATACTTGTTTTTCCTAAAAGGATCATTGGTTAAAGTGCAAAAATGGTGATTAAAGCAGCAGATTTAATGTCTCCAATCGTGGTGTTGATACTTGTGTCAAACGAAGCGATCCAATATCTCCCTGACTAAGGACTGCAGGACTTTCTAGAAGAGGTGGCTTTGGATAGATCCATGTTGACTTTGTTGCTACCTGAATCTTAGTTACCTTTTTTGACATTTAGCAGTGACCTCCCACCTTGTGAAGTTGCCAAAAATCCCAAACAGCAAATTGAGAAGTAAGTGTGAATTTAAGCTGGAGCTTCTTTAGTCCTGGGATCACAGGGACTGACCACAATCATTGATCCACAGTGTGGTTGTATTAGGACTGTGTCTTCAAGGACAATCAAACCAGATATAAAGGATGAATTTTAGCATCCTGTGGTAATACTGCAGAACTGTGTGAGTTTAGACGGTGCCATAAAGTGTATCTATTTTTCCTGAAATAGTTTATATGTAATTTATTGAGAATTTTGGTTAGAAGCTTGACTTAAACGTAACCCTTTAGATAATAGCAATCCTTTGTGTTTGATGATGGATGTCGTCGTTTTACATCAACAGAAGCCAGATCAAAGCGGGCAGTCTCTGAGATCTTGAGCTTGTGCTTTGAATCTGTAAAATAGGAATGACAGTGGTTCCTTATGCTCATGTAGTTATCCTGAGAATTAATTTATTAGCAAGCAGGTGCTGGTGGTGGTAGTGTTTGTATTGATAAAGCTACATACACACTGTATCCAGTTGAATTCCATGGAACACAAAGTGATAATTTTGAGGTTTTCTAAAATTTGGTACATTGTACTGAACTGAGATGAGGGCAAAAGTGGAATCTGTTCTTGTTTTTCTTCAAGGGTCCTCAGTTCATGGGACTCTTCCTTTGGAACCTGAGACTTCGTTCTTTCCAACCATGGTCCAAGTTAAAACAAAAGTGAAATAATGTGTTGCATTGTCTCCCAATGGGCACCGGACGTGTATTGGTTAGGTGCCTTGATTATATTTTAAAATCATGTAACAGCCATAACTCTGGTTTGTGTTAGAGTGCTGGACACTCCTGACAGTCCTCCCTTGCCATGGCTTGGAGTGTTCCATGTGCCCCTTAGGGCTATGTACCCAAGCGGTTATATAGATATATAGAAATACACTGCATCCCACAGTATTTATATTTTCATTGAACTACTTTTCCTTTTTTCTTTCTCTTCTTTGTTAACTGTTCTCTTTGTTTGGCTTTGGGCCTTGAATATTCTCAGGTTCATAGATTGTGAACAAAGTTTTCCACTACCTGTCTACTTCATATTCCCTAATGGGAACCCTTCTATGTAGGAGCAGGAACTTTCAATCTGTTAAAATCTGGTGGGCCAAAAAGACTTTTTGCAGCCAAATTAATTTTTAACCGCATATTGATTCAGTGTCTGGCAGCTGACATGTCAAAGTGTATGAAACTCATCCTTTGTCCCATCCCTCCTTCGAGCAGTCACTTTTTGTGCATGGTTTTTTATTCAGGACCTTGACCTGCACTGGTGCTGCTTTGCTTTGGTAAGGGTGGATCCCATTGGTGATGAGCGACCCTGTGAGCGCTGACGGAGCAGTGAGGCCACACACATCCCTGGTGAGCTGCCGTGGGCACGGTGCTGCTGCTCTGCCTGATGACAGACTCCAAAGCAGAGGCAGTTTTAATAAAAAGTGCCACACCTAACTTAACTTTTGCGTTTAGTGGGAGATAATGTAAAGCTCTATCATGGTGCTGGCTGTCCTGCTGATCCATTATTGCTGGTCCTTACCAGAGTGTCTGAGCATTCCATCCATCCCAGAACGTCTTTGTTCTGTGCGCTCTGGACACACAGCACAAAATGGGGTTTGGAGAACACTTTACAAACTTGTGTGAATAAAATGAATAACATTTGTGCTCTGTTTCGATGAACTTGGCTCTTAGGTTTGTTTTCCAGAAGGGATATGCTGCTTTTTCGCTCTTACAAAGGCAAACAAATTAGGGTAGGGCAACAAAGTGTTACAGAAGTCATTAATTGTAGTAATATATTTAATTATTCCAAATATTTAGGGTTTTTGGATACTCATTTTTTTAAAAGGATCAATTGAAAGAACTGGGAACATGATACTTTCTGAAAATCAGGTCTAGTTAATGTTGCCTAAAATAAAGATGAATGCAAGTCAGCTCACCAATCATTTTTGAAAATCTACGTCTATGTAATGTTGAGGAGCCCAATTTCAGGTCCCTGTTTGGAAACACAATGCCTTTTTTTTCTTAGCTTAATTTAATCCCTCTGTACAAGGATTTTCATAAAAGAGATACACCTCATCATGCTTCTGTCAGAGTTTATACTTTTGAAAGACTCTGAATGTTTCACAAATTACACCTCTAAAGTATTAGTTCATTTATTATTGCAGCCCTGGTGGAGACATACTTTGCATTTCTGCATCTATATCTTCCTAAAATGAGCACAATGGGATTATTTGGTATTAATGTATATTTCCCTGTGGAGATTGGAAACCATTCAATGGAGGCAGGAAATTCTGATCAACTCCCCCTTTGCAGGTTTTGAAGCTTAAGTGTTCTCTCTGTCTCACTGCTGGCCCCTTAAGCTGAAATTTTAAGATATTTCCACCTCTTGTTTTAATGCCTACTTTGTAAAATATACCTATTAACATCACATTTGTGTCCTGCGTTATATCTGGTGCCGCTGTGTAGCTGAGAGATGCAGGCATTTCAACCCAGAGTGAGTTCGTGGCTTGTATTCATATTCAAATCTTGGTACCATCTATCTATGAAATTATTCATCAGATTCCTGTGTGAATGCTTTTAATGGTTTAATGTGTTCAGCTGATAACAAACTGCATGCTCAAATGTAATGTTACTCTTTTTAGACTTGATTAGACTCTATCCTTGATTGTGATTTAATGGCTGCTCACAAGCTTGTTCGCTCTTGCTGTTGCATATTAAGTACCAAAGTATCCAGCCAGGTCTGCCAAAGTCTTTCAGGAGACCGTGGTTTCTCAAGGAGATGAAAAGCCCTAAGTAGGCTAACGTTTTGATCCAGGACTGGGATTGTTCTCCATCACTGAAGATTTTGTCTGTAAATCCCTCTGGAAATGTTTGAGTGTCCAAAGACCTGTCCCAGTGCTTAATTTTACTCTCCTAAAATGCTATCTAAACAATCAAACAAAATCCTTTTTAAAGCAATTAGTACAAGCAATAGCAGTCAAAACAATTCCAAATATAAGTTTTATTCACCTCTTTTTCATTTCCCAAATGCCTGTCTGAGCTACTGTGCCAGAAAAAGCATTGTATGATAGAGGTCAGCTACTTTCCTATGCTCTGTGCCTCATCTCTAACTTCTCCTGTTTGTGTACCATGGGTACCTGCATGGCCCTGGTTACCATAATCTCCTTTGAGCAGACATTATTTTTCCACGTGCCCTTAAAGAAGTATCGATAGACCTGTCAAACAGAGAGATGTGGGGATTTGCACAAGAAGTGTACGGAGGAAAGGCTTGACCTGAAGTCCTATGCTAATGCCATTACCAGTCATTTTTCCCATAACTATCTAGTCTTTGTTTAAACTAGGAGAGTATTAATAAAAATGTGATAGTGCTACACTAGTCAGGAGATTGTTTAAGCTAGGCTTGAAGTTAAACCATGTGCTTGAACAGCAAAGTGAGAGATGAAACGTCTTTATCAGTTTTCAGGACAAAGGGTGAAATGAGGGAAGATGCCCACTGGGCAGTGGGAATGTAGGACCACCGAGGTATGCTGATATGTTTAGTGATGTGCTCCACACCTTTGGTTAATGTGTCCCTCATGAGCCCTTGTGAACTCATGGTCTCTAAAAAAAATATCTGTAAGAATAAATTAGCTTTTAAAGGGTAGGCTGATGACACCCGACCCTCGGGTGATGTAAGAATAGCCTGTAAGCACTGGCATGTTTTAGACCAGAGCTGATTTCCACAGCCTGTATTAACTGTTGCTTTTCTGAAGAAATAAAGAGCCTAAGGATTTGCCAGTGCAGTTTTATTGCAGTGAGTCTGGTTTGACTTTGGTCAATGCAGCCCCGCCTGGGGCCGTGGTCACATCACAGCCACTTGTCACTCCCAGCCCACCCACCTTCCCTTGGCCTCCTGCTCAGTCAGGGCCATGGCAGGGGCAGGTGGAGTCCAGCATGAGGGTGTAGACAAACAAATTTGGTGTTTAAACACTGAGGAGCAACTCAGGTGTTTAACGAACTGGTGCCACTTCGGCTGTCTGAAAGCACAATATCCTGTGCATATACATGGACTTGGCATAATATTGGACCTGGGAAAAATAAATGCCTTTTAGATCAGTCAGGTGTGGTACACTAAGGCATCTGAAATTGCATGAAATACTTAATTTAATTCCAGTTTTAGTGCCTGGAAGTCCATTGGCTCCATCTATGGATACTTAGCTCACAGCCAGCTGCACACCTGTGCCTGGGAAAGGTACCAAGATAGTAGCCTTTCATTAAGCACACTTAGAGATTAAATGAAAAAAGTTGTACAGAAAGGAAGGATTTTTGCAGTAATAAGTAATGTGGTAAATACCAGCTATCAGGGAAAAGCCATAGGAAAGATGCAATTTCAACCCCTGGTGAGGTGCTATTGACTTCTGAGAGCAGTCTTACAAGGAGGCAGGTTCTTGTAGCCTGCTTTAAAACACTTGCAAAGATTAAAACCTCCAGCATGCCTTTTCCCCTCCAAGTGGCTTTTTTGTACTTGTATTCAACCCCATGCCTTCATCACTGCCTACTAAAAGTCCTTAATTTTTCCATGGGGAAATAATCACCAGCTGAAGTGGATCAAGAATTACTTTTACGTGGATCATACTCAGCAACAAGTTTAATTACAGTTGAAGTGGCAGATATTCCCCTTGTGGCACATCCTCCCTTTATTGGCACCAGAAAAAACATTTAGCAGTGGGGAAACTCCTAACTTCCAGGAGAATATTGAGCATTTCTCCTGCTCTGACCAGGTAGCCCTTACATTAGTCCAGCTGCCCCTTTCATCTTCCTTTCAGGATAGAAGAAATATATATCTTGTGATTTAGTGTATAGCCAGCACAAGGGCTGGGTATGGAATTTAAAAATCAGCAAAATATTCTGCATGCTTAAATTGCATAATAGTATTTTATTAAGGCAGCAACTCTGAACTTTCTTAAGATGTAGTGCAGACATTTTTATTTCATATTAATCAAATCTCAGATATGTCAGGAACATGATTTATTTCCTACTTAATAATCTACTAAATGCAAATATTGGAACTCTTCAAGCAAGTTAAATTTTTTTTTTTTTCACTTGAGCTTGATGAAGCTGATTAAGAAATATCTACAATAAGTTGTTTTAGTTCCAGTGTAAACTATTTGTTTAATAAAATAAATTACCACCTCAGGGGAGTGTAAAGAGAAACACTGGAACATACGAAGGGCAAGATTTTCAGAAGCATTTTTTAGTGGCTTAACTCTTCTCTGTGAATTTTATTCTTCCCTTCAAAAGGAGGAAGGTGAAAGAAGCACCCAGTGTTCCTTTCAAATAAACAGTGAACAGAGTTTGCAGAACATTATTTTTCTCTGTTCTCTATAACATGTTTGTTCAGCATTGCTATGAAATCCTAGTTGTCTTGCTATAATCAAAAGTCTTCTGCCAAAGGCAAGGACAGGTTAAACTAAGTGAGCTGAAAAACATCTGTTAAACTCACTGGCAGTACTTTATTGTCTGTGTCTTGTTAGCCTTTTGTTGGATTTGGCTCAGTTCCTTGAGAAACAATCCCATCTCTTGAAGAAATAAACCTTATGTTACCACCTTAAAATAATATGAAAAGTACTTGATTCTTCTTTCTGTGTTCCCCCACCTTCTCCTTTTAAGCTGTGTTGTTTGGCCGTTTTAATGTCAGCCCTTTCAGGACTGAATCCGATACCTGTAATATTTTTCATTGCCTTATCCCCTAAAAGCTCAAGCATTTCTCAGAACTTGCCAGAAGCCATTCAAGCAAAACATTACCAGATTATGAAATATTTTTAATTAACATGCACATACTTATGAGAAATAGGCGGTATTAAAGACTTCTCAGCCAAACTAAGCATTGTGCTGTTTTTTTAATCCACAGATCTCCCTTCTTCGGTCTGCCTGAATCTCTGTTGAATGATAGAATTAAGCTGCAGGTTCTTCAGAGGGTGGTAAATTCGCATACTTTGCCAGGGGCCTGGGCCCCACCCTCCTTTCTGGAACCTGGGAAATATTAGACCATGCTAGGGAAACAATGTGGATCCAATTTGAAGCCTGAGAAGCGAGGATGTTCTGTGGCACATCAGAAATGCGCGGCTTTTAACCCACTTTCTCAGGCCTGGCTCTTGCCCATGTCCTTGAGAGCACAGTGATCCAACATGACACACAACATGCACTACTTCAGCTCAGCACAGTGGAGTGGGGGCGGGCAGAGTTGAGGCCCTACATTTGAATTTTCCATGGTTTTGCAATAGATGGAGCACAGCTCGGGGTGGCTGCTGATTCACACGGGCATATTATGTGTTCTGAGGGGGAAGGCACCGTGGCTTCCATGGTACTCCTGGTGGCTCCGGCCTCCTGGAGAGCAGGGAAGCGCTGGCAGGCAGCAGCACTTTGCAAACTCATGAACCAGCAGCTGTTCATGGCCATCTCTTCTGCAGAGCGCCCAGACTGCAGGTTTATTACTTGTTCTTAATTGTCCTTCTGGATGCTGATGAAGTACAGGTGAAAACCACACTGAACAGTAACTGCGGGTTCTTTTCGTTTGGGTGCTGGAGTTGGATGCATCTGGTAATGGAAGTTGTGTACTGTAGGAGTGTGTAGTGAGTAAAGTGTCCACTGGAAGTTCACTGCTGGAGAAACTGGATGCAATTGTCTTTGAGAAGGGGATGCATTCATGTCAGGACCCTGCTTACTGAGCTTCAATAGAAAAGGGAAGAGAGCTTTCCATGTGTGATTCTTTTCACACAGATTCTGAACACCTTGCTACAGCTCTTTGTCTTTTCTAGCTCTTAGTTCTGTGCTAGAAGCTCAGAGACGACTGCATTTGCACATCGAGAAGGCTTTGGTTAGGCAGAGGCACCATAAGTGAGGTCATCTGGTTTCATGTCCAGTCCTTAAGCCTGACTGTCTTTGCAGCCTTCAATAAATCACCTAGGCCGACATTTTTTTGAGTGTTGACATCTGAAGTTAAACATTCAACTTTGTAGTTAAGCAATAAGTAGGACTGCTCTGATTTTTATAGACACTGACTCCCACGGTGTCTTTATGTGCTATACTGTGTGGGGGTTTGTGGCATTACTGAAAAATGAAATGAGGATTTAGGAGCGTAACGTGAGTCAGCCAAGTTTGAGAATGTCAGCCTTGACCTACACAAGCTTAATTTTTTGCCCCAGCTAACGTGACAAGGCTTACCTGGCTGAAGAGGATGCCAGAAGGACTGATGGACAGTGTGTTTTGATCAACCAGTAGCTGATATTTTCTGGTTTATGAATAAAACCAATTACTATTACAATATAAGGTGGGAGATTTCTGCAGGCCCATTGCCCAAACACAGTGCAGTTGTCACGTGCAAATGTAGCAATCTAATACATTTCTGAACATCAAGACTGTGCTGTTAAGCACAGCCTTGTTTGATCCACCCTCTACCAAAACAGATGAACTGCAGTTTCTTAATGAGCTTTTTAGAGATGTTGAATATCATACTGCTGAGATAAGGGCTCCTTTGTGGTACTCTGGATTCATAACCGCCGGCTCCATGGGCTGGAGTAGAGTGTTGGAGCATTTTACTAAAAAAGTAATTTTCACTGTTTTGGTAAAGTTTTGGGGCCACATTCCAATCTCATTTTCATGATGCATCTCTGGCATAGAGAACAGAGGTGCTTACAGCTACTCTGTGGGCTAACTTCCTTTTCATCAAGTGTAGAGCTCTCCTCTCTCAGGGTTTACAGTGGCAAGGGCACATTAATTTTCTTCATAATATAAAGGGAGTGAGTTCCATGCCACACTTTAAAAGACTAGATTTGAGGGTAGCAGGTACAGTTGCAGCTTTCAGCTTGTTACAGAGTTAAGTTTCAGAGTGTGCATGTTAAAAAAGAAGTTCCCAGTGAATATAGTATTGTTTGCAGGCAGCAGTGTCTTCAATTCTAGTATCCTTCTCCCTTCCCTTTCGTGAGGGCTGTCACAACTCTGCCCCTTTTGGGGACAGACCAGAGTCTGCTGCAAGTTTGTGTGGAACGTGTATCAAAGCCTACTTTTGTCTTGCTGAATTCAATGGGAATTTTGTCTTTAAATGTAGTGGCAGCCCTGCTGGATTTCTTCTGGTATAATTTATTCTTTAGGGAGTTTATGTCCAAAAGTACTCTTGCTTCCAGTGACTTAAACATGAGCTGACTGCTTATCACTCTTGGAAGGTGGTATTCTTCGCTGCAGAAGTTTCCAGTTTAAACAGACATAATTGCTCAGAAACAAATTTTCCCTTGGCTCCTGATAAATCTGTCTGAAGTCAGGCTTGGTTTGGTGTGCTTTGATGCAGAGGTGTGACAGTGCTTTTCACGTAGTTGGGCTAACACTGAAAGTGTTGTCTATTTTGATTAACATGGTGCAGTTTTTCTTGTAACGAGTAGAAAACCAGTACAGACACACTATCATTTTGGTTGCCAGAAAAACATTCTTCAAGTAAATGGGTTTATCACATACTTGATCAATCTTTTAAAAACCAGCTGCTGAGCAGAATCAGCACAGACAATTGTGTGTTCTATGGCTTTAAATAATGTATCAGAAAGGACCTTGACTTTTAAGAAATGGTCTGTGTTGTTTTTTCACTCTGAAGCCACAAAGCTGCTTTGCTTCAGTTTGGATCAAGTGCCTTGTGCAGCACAGGGCTGTGTGCAGTACACAACTGCTGGAATTGTTTCTTTTTTTAACTAAGAGATTGGCAGCCACTTGGATGAGTCACAATCATGAGCCTAATTTTAGCTGGTATGTACGTATTGGGAGAATCTACCGGAGACAGTTGCATCCGAAGGGTTGAGAGAGGTGAAGTCAATTTAGTTTGGGGGCTTCTTAGAAATCGTATCTTGTGTCTGAATTCTGTTTCTTCTCTCATGGTTTTGTACAGTCATATTACATGACCTTTCTGGTGGAATTCACCTAATTTCTTCACCTTCAAAGAGTTTATCAGAAGGAGACAATCTGGAGTGACAACATCAATGCTTTGATTGATGCTTGTTTGGTATGTCTCTGACTTGTGAAGTGCAGGTTTTAGGCTGCCTGCAGTGTCCCAGTTCATTTGTTAATTTTTCCATATGCAGTCTCTGCTGGTTTCCTCTCTCTCACCTGGGAAATAGTATCCAGGAAGGTGTCTTGGTATGGAGTTTGAGTTCAGTGTATGCAGTCAGAGCCCTGCAGTCATTAGGGCTGCAATCTGGCTGCCAGCACTC
This sequence comes from Empidonax traillii, assembly GCF_003031625.1. Taxonomy (NCBI): domain Eukaryota; kingdom Metazoa; phylum Chordata; class Aves; order Passeriformes; family Tyrannidae; genus Empidonax; species Empidonax traillii. The sequence goes on from NW_020955880.1 coordinate 684,226, forward strand.
ATGGCACTGTTTAGAGGCTGCTGCTGTTAGTTTAGGGCAGTAAAGGTGTTTTGTTGAATTCTGCATTTTGCTCTGTTGGTCCACCTGTATCAAAGTGACCCAACCTGCGGCAGGAGCCGGTTCCTATTGTGGCAGCCCACGAGGAAAGCAACGCTGTGGCGCCTGCCTTTAAATGCTATGTATGTGAAAAACAAGAGGTGTGTGTTTTTCACGGCATCTCGCTGTTCCCTAATGCATTATTCCTGTTTTCTGTGAGACAGAGGTGTCAGACTGGATTGTGCAAGGAGATGGAAGCCAAGTTATCATTTACGGCCCATGTTGGGAAAGCAACTATTAGTAATACCCAAGTCCCTCCTCTGCTTTGTGTTCTGCTCAACCTCCGTGTGTGCCTAGGTAGTAAACTACCATATGTTGTTTATAGAGAATGCAAAGGCACTGTATCATTTTCCACTTAATCAGGGTGTTTCTAATCAGGAAATTGCCCAGAGAACTAATAAAGCCAAATGCACTCAATAACTACTGTTTAAGAGACACAGTAATTCTGCCTAGCAGGAACATCCTCAGGTGATTTACAGGTAGCCAGGCACATCCCCTTTTAAAACTGAACATGGTTCTGATTTCTCCTAGGAGAGCCCTTAACGTTTGTCTGAGTTATGATGCAGCGAATGTCTGTACAAACAACTTCCCTCCCTGTGTGTTTGGTGTTGTATCTCCATCTCCTCTGGACCAGGTAGGCAGAGAGTCCTCCCAGTTGGTGCTGTGGCTGGGCAACAAGCCCTGCTCCTGCTCCGGACAGAGCCACTTCTGTTATCCCGAGGAGTCATGGGCTACAGGCTGGTGGTGATGGTGATGGTCCTGCTTAAGCTTTGCTTATGCTGAGCATAAACACGTCCTGGCCCTGGACATGTGTTCCTGATTTGTGCTGCTTCTTGTGTAGTCGTGGCAAAAGTATTTGTTCAGCTGTGCAGCCTCAAAATCTGCAGCACAGCTAAATCTGCATACTGATCTGGCTGAAAAATGGCTTAGAGAACAGGAGAGGGGGAAAGAAGAGAGGTGTCTCATCCAAATGGTTTTCTAGCCTGGTTCACGGCGTGGCTACACAAACAGCTGTACAAGCACAAAGAAGGGAGTGGTGGGGATAAGTGGGTGAGGTCAGGGAGAAGGGAGGCTATTTAAGCCAGTGCTGCTGCCAAAACATAACTTGCCAAATTACTTCTCAGCTCCTCTGTTTTCTTGAACATTTCCTCACATCTGCTCTGTCATAGTAAACTCTTATGGATGTTACTGCTTCTGCATAATAACATAACAGCTGTACTGGTTCAAACAAAGGCTTCATCTAACCCAATATCCTGTCTCCAGTAGTGGCCACAGCAAGCAGACCCATGGGGCAGGAAGGGGACAGGCATGTCTGATGCTTCCATGAATGTTCTCTCAGCCTCACAGACAGTGTTAGCTCAGAGAATTTCTTGAACCTGAAATGGCTTGTTTACACAGTGACTTTCAATGGCTCTCTTAAATACCTGTCCAGCTCAAGTTGAAGGCCATGTAAATCATGGTGTTCATGGTATCTTTTACCAAGGAGTTCCACAGTTTTCCTACTTGGGATAGAGTCCATAGGCAGGACAGACTTTTGTGCCAACATGAATGGGCCTGAGACCACGCTAGACAGGAGGGTGATAGTCATGGGAGCAGCCCAGGACTCACACCTCTGCTCAAAGAGTGTGCCCTCCAGACAAGGGCTGCTCCAACTGCTTCTCCTGTTGGGACTGGTCTCTGGCTCCCCACGGCTCTCTGGCTGTGCCTGGGGATTGTTGGCTTTATCGGCATGTCCCCTCAACAGCTCCCAGCAGGGTCAGGTGAGTCTCAGTGCTCAGGGGTGTTGCCTGGTGCTCTTTAATTTAAAGAAGGAGGTACAGCCATGATGCCTTCCATGAAACAAGTGTGGACTAATATCATCAGGATATTCCTAGATCAGCATTTTTAACCCCTGAGGGTTTAATGAAGTTGGTAATTTCCTAGAAGAGATCATGCTTATTTAGTGTACTTACATGAATAATTCCATTGAGTCAGGTTGAATGCCCAGTCCAGTAATCTGTGATTTATTGCCCTTTTTATTAATGTACCTTATACAAATGTTGACTCACCTATGCAATAGATAAAAATGTTGGAAAAAAGGCTTCCCTGAAAAATTGTAAGTATGGTGGAGTTGGTAACACCTGCTAATTACTGCTTAGTGAAGATGAAATGTTTTGATTGTCTCAGTCCAGTATGTGAAAGAAAGATGTGAAAGGATATTTTCCATAAACCAGTGAAGGGTAATTAAGTTCTCAGTTGGTGTGTTAAGCCAAAAGGACCAGGAAGGAGCATCAGGATGCACATTATGCGTTCTTCTCTGAGATGTGTGGGTTGAATTTATGTCTGAAAGCACATCAGCCACTGGAAAAACTTCCAGCCTGCATCAGTTTCATAGGCAAAGTAAAGTTTTGACATCCTGACGCTTTTCTAATTCCATTGGGATTCATGATAGATCACAAAGTGGATAACTGTGGATACCATAATTTTGTGTGCACATCTGTGCTTTGTGACTCAGTCAGTGAATGGCAGTGCTGCTCGGGGAGGGTGGAACCACGGAGACAAGGCTGTGATGACAAACTGCGGCCAATGTTAGGTGTTTGTTTAGTGGTGTGTTTGATGCTAGAACATACATACCCATTTACTGGGACAAGAGGAAAAACTCTCCTCTTTTCATCTCTGTTCATCGTGTTTCTCCCAGTAATCAGTGCCTCGGCCAGGGATACAGTCCTGCTCTCTGCCCGAGCCACCTGAGTGGCTTTGTCAATGAGGAACACACGGGCCAGGAATTAGATTACCTGGTAACTATTTGCACAATAAAATCATTTTATGAATGGACTGTACATTCCTGTCTCGTGCCCCCTTGGGACGTGATCCCCCTTGTGTAAAATATTCACCATTTATGTAAATGATTGTGATTGCCAAACTAATCAAACCAAGGACAAAAGCAATCACAGGCACTCATCTACCATCCAGCCCCCACATGAGCTTCTACTTCATTAAAATATATATGACCCAATTCAAGAGCTAATTTGGACAAAACCATTAGGCTTCTGTCCTCATCACTGGTAGAAGTCTGAGGTTCATTTTCACACATGAGTGAGCAGTTGCAGCTTTAAGATGCATGAAGGTTATTGCTGTGTATGTGCATATGATAGGGAGAGGGAAAGTGGCAGACAGTGGATGTACTCTTTGTATGGTGACAGCATCATTTTATAAGGTCTTATTTGTGCTCCACCTGTGGAATGCTGGACTGGATATAAAAATATATGGATCACTTAAACACAAGAAAGGAAAACTGAGCCTCGGAGAAGGGAGAGTGACAGGATGTTCATATGGCATCGTAACTGTTGGGTGATTGATACCAAAATTGGTGGTGGTGGTCTCAGTGGAGTCCCTGGTAGAGGATGACTGGTTTGATCTCCAGAGGTGATTGGACCAAGCACAGGGAATCTCTACACACTTTAAAAAGTTGTTTGTCTTGGGGTTTTGTGTGGATGTATTTTTTTTTTTTTTTGGTTGGACTGTTTTTTTCATATTAGGTAGCTGTTTCAAATGCTTTCACTTAAAAGAAGTCCTTAGCAAACAGAATTTGAAAAAATACTTAGAAGACTTACAGATTCAGAATCTCATGATATTTTTCAATCCAGCAAATCCAAGTAGTTTATCCCAGTAATATCCCAGTGTTGGGAAGGGTGCCATGCCTCGATTGCATCAGTAATACCTACCGGCATGTGTGGCTGGCAGGGGTTTGTTTCCTGGAGCCACTATCTGGGGTATGGAGTTGCTCTCCAGACTGATGGATGAGTCACCAGAATCTCTGTTTTGTTTGTGGTTTTATCAGAGCTCATCAGGTAGCCGTCAGTGTGATTGACTCTCCGCGCCAAGTGTCAGGCAGAAGGAGCTGAAGTGGAGTAACGCAAGTGACAGCTAAAGAATAAGCAACAATCTGTCTTTTCAAATGAGTTGTTCTGTTGGCAATTTGACAAATTGTACGGTGTAACTGAAAGTTCCAGTTAATGTGTTGCATTACTTTATTTCAAAATATTCTGTTATGAATTGCTTACATTTAAATTCTGGCACACGGAATGCTTAATGATTTCAGTGCAAATACGGTAACATTGACATAAAAATGCTGAGACAGTGCAAGTCTTCTGAGATTTATTCCTAAACATACTTGCAAAGCCCTGTTTCAGCATTTTTAAAAATAATTTGACATTTTTGTTTTCTACAAAATAAAATGTAATAGAATTGTTCTCAATATAAATGGACAAGAAGGAGAAAGGGTGGGACTGGAAACAATGTGTTCCCCTGTAGAAAACCTCTTGCAAACTTTTGTTCAGTAGATTTATTTGGGTGCCACACTGTTTGATTTACTTTGTCTGCCTTGCATGGCTAATTAATGTTTTTCTCATTCTAAAAAAATCTGACTCCTTTTTTTCTTTGAGTCTAATAAAAATTGCTCTCTTGCATGATATTAGGATGACATTTTAATGGGATTCGTATATAAGGAGTATCTTCATGAACTCCAATTTTGTTGCATAAATACATGCCAGGAATGTTGGAAGAATTTTCTTCCAAACCTTTGTTTTTCCTGGCTGGTTAATGTCTTGGGAATGCTCACAGCTCTTGTAAATGTTGGTGTTTATCCATGTTTTTTGAAATTGCCCTCACTCTATAAGAAAATGTGAATCATGGTGGATTGAGCGTTGGCTATATTAATTTATTATGATCATGTTTCAAGGTCTTATAATTTGTTTCTCACAGTCTGTCCAGTCAGTGTCTTGTTACATGGCTAGCTTGTAAAAAGCTTTACTGGAAAAATTAAAGTGTGATTTTAAACAATTGCAGATTTACTGGTATATGTCCCTGTGGGGATATCTGTAGTCTACAGTGATCTTTTTATTATTCCCTTTTTTTTTTAGAATGACAAATCAAATTTGTGATTAAATTGAAATATTCCCCTACGATTCCAGGGTAAGCATCCCCACATGAAGAACTATTTCCAAGCAATCAAGTGGTCATATTTTAAAAACTTACCGTGAAGGTGCTTTAAATGTCTTTTTTTTTTTTTTTTTTTCTATATTGCAAAGAACTAGGAGTGTACACTGTCAGCCACCATGCTCAACTGAGAGTGCTGAGCCAATCACATGGCATCATTAAAAGTGGCCACTGTCCATTAAATCACTAATACTCTGTTTTGGACGAAGACTGTTTGGAGATTTGCAGCAGCTTGCAGTATCTGGGTGCTTTAGGTTTCCTGTCATGCTTGTTAGTCTGATACAGTGTGAAAACACACTGCGTCTGTTGGCAGGGGCAGGTTGTGGCTTAAGCACCACTCGTATGGCAGCACATCTTCTGTTTGACTTCGTCACTGCCACCTGCTCGTGTTGTGGTGAAGATTTGCCCAGGAGTCTCCACGAGAACAAGAGCAGACAGCAGGAACAGATTTTCATAACTATCACTTCTTACAGGAGACCTTGCAAACAGCAAAGGTATTTTCTTGCACATGGCATTGCTCAAGTTTTAATCTCATCCCTCCTGCTAACTGCGTGGTTGTTGGCAAGAAGCAGAGGCTGCAGTTACCATCGTTATGTTGAGGCTTGGGGCTAACACAGAAGACAAGGGAAAGCTACTTGAAAGTTGCTCTGCTGAAAGCAAGGCGGCATCTTCTCAGTGTCGCTCTGGTGGGGCTGGTTCTGTCCCTGCTGATGCAAAGGCTCTCCCTCGTGTTTTGGTGTAATTTAAGCGCCATTGCCATCAAAATGTGTGACTCTCTCCTAGTGTAGCTGATGTGACAAGTTTCTCCCTCACAGTGGATGATAACTGGAGTTCAGAGAGTGGCTAAGTGGTCAAGGCCTAACACAGATGAGAAGGAGCAGAGACCTTTCAAACAGAAGATTACCAGCAAGTTATTGCAGGGAATATAACCACTGCTTGCCCTGGAGATATTTATCTGTTCTCTAATAGCTGAATTTGCAATGACATTTTAGTGCCTGTGGCAACGAGCACCATAAGAACTTTTTCTTTCAGATGCTGGCTTTGTAAGTAAACCTTTAAAAGGCAGAGGCTGGTGTGTGTGTGTGTGCTGGAAGCAGGGAGCTGTGCTCGCTTGGGCAGACCCGTGCCACAGCTGCAGCGAGCTTGGTTGGCCCCTGACTGTGTCCTCTGGCCTGGGACTACCTGCTCTGCAGCTGGGGAGGTCATTTTGGAGAGGAGAGGAAGGGAAGGGAGGGCTCTCAAACTCTTCCCTCTTCCCTACCCCCCAGTCAGCCCATTTCTGTGCAGGGCTCTCCATTGCTCAGAAGGTGGGTTTTTTTTTTGAGGACATTTCCCTGCTGGCATAATTCCAGGAAGTGTTGGACGTGACTGCTTTTGAGATCTGTCATGGAGAGCTGTAGGTGGAATCTCTTGGCAAGGGTTCATCAAAGAAAAAAAGGCAATTGTACTAACCTCGCTTTTCCACCCCAATTTAAAAGAACTTGCATGTTGGCATTTTCCATTTTCAGAAGGATGAACACTAACCCAGAGGTGATGATGGTAATGGTTGATGGGTTTACTCCTGTTATGTAGTGAGTGTTGTATTATTCTTTTGTTCTGGGACTTATGGTTAAAAGTAAAACCACTGACAGTTCTGAGAATGCAGGGGAGGCTTGGCTAACATATATATCGAAATAATAAAAAAAAGATTAGTCTGAAAGAAAATGACAGTCTTTATTAATAAGTATATTTCTTTCAGCCTAATTTTTCCAAGGCAGATAATAAAATTATGTTATCTGAATTCAAATGGTTATATTTAAAACATTTTATTACTTTGTTGGCTGCCTTTTTTACTATATATCCCCAGATTTTTGAGACACAGAGGTCATCTTCTTAAAGAATCCCACCATTGCCTTAGTTTGCAAATTAGCTCCTTGAAATATCAGCTGTACATATTTCACATTTAATAATTTATTAAGGAAACAAGAAATTGATTATTCAATTACTATGAATCAGGCACCAAACATGTTAGATGAAGCATCAGTAAAAATCTATTTCATCAGCGTTTCTTAGCTGTGAACCAGCTGCTTGGGAACCGATGAAACCACACACATGCAAACCCCTCTCTCCTCCAAACGTTTTCAAATGATGTGACTGAAACACAAATGTCCTGTGCAATAAATCTTAGTACAGTCAGGGAGTTTGGTGTGTGTGAATTGCAATTTGCATTTCACTCCTGGAACGAAGTTATTTACCTTTCTGCTATGTCTGTCTGAATGAGAGATATGGATCCCACAAGTAAGAAACAAGTTTTAAAATCTACATGCAGAAAAAAAAGCTGTATCTTAACATTAAAACTGTGCTGAGCATTGGTTACAGTCCAGAATCAAAACTGTCAGGGTTTGTATGTGTCTGCCTGTTTCCTTCTTCTTAAAGATCCTTAAATCTTTGCTTGAGAGATGCTCTTCCAAGTATTTTAGAGAGGGTGCTGCCAAACACTTCTCATATTAGAGGCCACACAAAGCAAAACAAGCCTTTTCACTGGGAATTTGTGAGCAGGAAGATTGCTGAACACTTTGCTTACCTTTTTTGGGGAGTTGTACATCAAAAATATTCCCGTTGCAGTCGATGGAATGGATCATGTCATAATATGTACTGCATAAGAATGACGACATATATCTATTTTGAGCTGTGGGCAATAGAATATAATGATCTTGTCACCTTAATATCAGTTTTCTTATTGTTGCTCCATTTGGATTCTAAGCATGCAAGAAGCAGGCCATTGGTTGATAATGATTCTGCTGGGCAGTCGTGTAATTATAGCACTTTTGTTTTGCATATTTGTTTAATAATCTGCAATTTGGATTCTCCAGGCCAAGTTCTGCACTCCTCTTTGATCTTTGACAAATGTTGAATGTGGTTTGCATAGTGTACTGAGATTAAGGTGATGACAGTGCTCTTTTTCTGGTGGTTTCAGTGGAGTTCCTCTCCATTTCCACCTGAATAACTAAGATCAGAGTCAGGTCATTGGTGTTTGGAGCCCTACTTTTTCTTCTTTCTTTACCAAAATCCACCTAATGATACTCAACCACTTGAAAAATTTTGTGGAAACCAAAGTAAGTGTTGCTTGGTGGTGTGGGAGTCTTTCCTATCTTTTGAGCAGTTTTATTTTGAAAATAAAATCATGGAAGCTAATTTTAATGCATTTTGCAAAACTCTTCTTATGATCTCTGGTTTGTGTTGCTGGTATACTCTCTTCTGGCTGGAGATCTCCCACATAGTCCTGGGAGATGTTATAAAAGCAGAAGAACCTTTATCCCTCTTTCTGTGAACCTGTAAAAACTCCCACAAAATCCGGTACCGCCGCAAAGCTACGCAAATGAGGGAAGCAAAGTCAATTAAGCTCAAGGCAGACTTGTGTCCCTCTGCAGCCAAATATTGCAGTGTGCATTTGACTACAGACGTGAATTTAATCCACTTTTCAGTCAACAAGTCACTTTGGCGCATGACTAAGCCCCACTGTGTCACCGTGAGAGGTGAGTGTGGGTGTACCTTCCTTGCCGGCTTGGAATCTGTTCCACACGGAACTGCTGGGGTCTGATAGCGCACTGTGTGTGCGATGTTTGTGCCACGGTAGGTAAGGATAAGGCCACAGACTGAGGGTGAATCATCGACATCACCACAGCAACAAATTTCTTAATACTCTAAACCTTTCTCTCTTGTGAGACACAGTCTCTTGTTACACGACCTTGGTGGAGTGGCGAGGAGGTTTTTATGGGAACAAACTGAGCAAGAGGCTTGCCTGTGTTGATATTCAACCAGCAACCCTGCTTTGCTTTGCACAGGAGACCACAGTGTGAACTGCAAGTCCTGTAGTTGCCTTCTGGACACTGCCCCAGTGCTCTGATGGACTTGTGGGAAGCTGAGGTCGTCCCTGTGCTGATGGATGTGTAAGGAGAGGGGCACTGGGTACTCTGCTGCCCCCTGCACTGCTCCTGCCTGCAATCCAGGAAGGATCAGACTTTGTTAAACTCACAAACATTTGTATGTCAGCAGCAGCTCCATCTAACTGAGCCATGTAGGGCCATCCATGAAATTGAATTATTTGATATACCAGATTCTCAACTGGTGAGATTCAGTGCCTGAATCAATTACAACGATGTAAACCTGCCAGGAGGAGGACCCATCCTCCTGTGTGTGTTTTCCATTCAGAGTTTGCTCACTGAAGCAGACATCTGAAATGCCTTTTTTTTGTTTCTTTACCTTTTTTTTTTCCTTTTGATAGAAACAGAAATTGACTATTTTGAGAGAATACAAATGTTCAGGATGAATCATGTTTTACCTATTTTGGGATTTGAATGATTGTACCAGAAACTGAGGTTGGTATCTCTTTCCAATCTCCAGCAGAGTGAGGAACTTTGTAAAATGAATTTGTTGTTGTCCTGTTCTACTCACCAGCACAGATATAAATGTTTCTGTGAGGACTCAAAGAGAAAAGATACTTTTTGAATCTTTGCATAGTGATCTGTAGTCAGTGTGAGATTCCTTATGGGATGTAGTTTATAAAACACCTGTCAGTCATGTTATATTCTCTGTTTTGTTGAATTCTCAAAAAAGGCGTAAGATTCTTTTTTTTTTCCAGTTGATGCTTTAAAATGATTTCATAACCATGATGAGTCAAATATTTTATGGGTTTATTTGGCTTCAGTATGTTTTTCTTGATGTGGATGAGGGCACTTGAAGCTGAACTCAGAGCAAGGGTCAGAAGAGCAGTTACCTTGAGGTGACTATGATAGGAGTCCTTTTTTGCCCCCATAGTATTGACTTTGATAAAACAGCTTTTGATGGTGCCAGAGAAGAGATTCATGACTGCTGGTGAGCAGGAAGACATTGCAGGCGTAGCAGTGTTGGGCACCCATATGAAGGATTGGACAATATTTCATTTGTTGTGATAATTTATTGCGACAGTTTGAGTTTTTTTTCTATTTCTGAAAAACAGCAGGAGGAAGACAATGTTAAAGCTACACTGGGAATCATAGAACTGTAGAATGGTTTGGGTTGGAAGGGACCTTAGAGACCATCTCTTGTCCCAACCCCCCTGCCATGTGCAGGGACACTTTTCACTAGACCAGGTTGCTCAAAGCCCCATCCAATCTGGCCTTGAACACTTCCAGGGATGGGGCATCCACAACTCTGAGCAACCTGTACCAGTGTCTCACCACCCTCACAGTAGAGAATTTCTCTTTCAAGTCATTGCCCCTTGTTCTATCAGTCAGTGTCCTTGTCAAAAGTCCTTCTGCAGCTCTTCTGTAGGCCCCCTTTAAGTACCACCGTGACTATTCCCCCGTTGCTGGCTCTTGCAGCTGTGCCTTATGCTGTTCTCTACCTCAGAAGGTTTACTTGGAGGTAGTAGAGACACTTCTAAGTTAAAAAAACAAAGCAAAACAAAACCTGGAAGAATTTGTTGTTAAATGGGAAGAGAGAAGACAAATGTCAGACCAGCTGATATCTAACTTTGCTTAATGACAGCCCCTGTCCTGGTGGTTATCTTGTGGATCTGACTATGCTCATTTCCCAAAATTTATATCCATCTCTAATAAGAAGTTAATGTGGTAGAGTCATTCCAGTCCTGATTCTGTGCTCTGTCTCTGAATTAAATAATTTGCGACAGTTTGAGGTGAATAGGGGAAGTGCTATCCAGACGTTGGAACCTTCTGTCCATCTCGCAGCAAATAAGAGCTATTTCGTGGGTGTCCCCATCAAGAATGAGAAGCTTCCTTCCCAGATGAATATAGTTCAGTTTAATGATCTCTGTTTACATCAGTATCTGTTAAACTAAGGTTCTGTGCCAGGAGAGTGCTAGCTAGTGCTGAGAAGCCTTTCCAAGTGCACTGCCCAGCTCTTCCAAACATACATTGTTTTTAATGTGATACTGTCTGTGGAATTCACTGACTTAAAGGTGCCATCTGACTTTTGCCTCGCAGTGCTTTTACGGTGCAAGCATTAAGCACATGTCAGCTCTGCATTTTAGTTCCAGGATTCTTAGGGTTTGCTTACTGAGTGTATTTATGGTTGATATTTTGAATTTTTAAGTGCTGGATGTTTTATACCATGTGGTTCTCACTATGCCCAAATATTTGTAAAATTTGCTGTCCATCATATCTATTTTTTGATCAGTTTAAAAAAAGAACATTTTCATTCTTGAGAACAGTCTCTTCTGTGTTAATGGATGTGAAATAAAGGGTGGAAAAGGCTGTATGGTGCAAATCTGTTAATACAAAAATGCACAGGAGATTTAGAGAACATGTAAGAGGACATTTTCCCCAGGAAATGTAGTCTGTAGCTTGTTGCTCTGGAAAGCAGATGATGTGTTAGCTGTACACTCAAGAGACACACTTCCAGTGTAGTTTTTGATCATTTAAACTAGTCAAGACCCTTATGACTGCTCGGTCTTGAAGAAATAGATTACTTTTTTGTCTTGAATTAACCATTACATTTGGAGTTCAGCAATATTTAAATACCGCATAAACTCTCAGAGCTTTCATTCCTCTTTTCATGTACACATTGTAATCGTTTTTGGAGGCAGAGTAGTCCTTTCCAATCACAGTTTAAGAGCTGCTGATGAGTTCTCGTTTAATTCCTGGTAAGCACATTTCTAGGTATATTCCTGGAGAGGAGGCAAATGTAATATAACATTATGGTTTTCTTTTCAGTCCACATGAATAATTTTTTTTTCTCATGATACGGCTACAACCTAAGATTTATCAGTTTCAATTTATCAGGTCATAATGGCCTTCTCTCCAGATGTAATATATTGAGCTCAACAGACAGGGGCCTTTTAACATTTCTGTCTTTTAAATTGCTATTTATGTGGAGGAGACGAGTCAGTAGAATCAGCTGGATTCACATGTTCCCAGGTCTTCAGAACGGAAGACACTGGAGGAAAATAAACTTCTGAGTGCCTTCTGGGTCTAACAGGTAGAGGTGGGTTATTCTCTGCCTACACTAATATATCATAAGATATTATTTTCTGTCCACAAGCTAATAAATAGTACTGTGTGCTATCATGGAACATAAAATATGACCTTGAGAATTTGATATCCTTTTACATGGACGGCTAGATAAGACATGGTTTCTTTATTTACTGTGAAGATTCAGAAATAGTTTCATATTTAATGGCATCTCCTGAGGGGTTGGAAAGAGGAGTGTTTTTTTTGCTCATGCATGAAGTAACAGCAAACAAAATTTTCAAGTCCCAGACACATCTAAAGGTATATTCTGTTTCCCCGAGAGGAACCAGGGATGGGGATTAGCTCCTCCTGTACATGGAAGGGTGCTCAGATGTGTCACTCCTGCCCATGAGAAGACCCCAACCCCAAATCTGGGGCATGTACTCCCTGTTATGTATGAGATTCTATCAATTCCTCTTGAAGTAAGCAAGTGACCTGATCTGTATCACTGCTGAGCACTCGTAGCCTTTAATAACTTTCATAAGTTTTGTGGTGTTCATCATTTCTAAACAAGTTATTTCAATACATGTTTTCCAGCTTTATAAGTAAGTTTTTAGTATTTTAGCCTGTATTTCAAGGACTTTAAGATAGGCTTTAGTGCAGTTTTCTGGAATAGTCTTTTAGATGCATCATCTCTTTGGCCGCCCTTACCTTCCCTCCCTCCTCCCGTCCCTCTCATTTACAATCCTCGAGCAGTTACAGCTGCTGTTCTTGCACTCGTCTGGGTCAGCCCTTGTGAGTACTGCCAAGTGAACACATAGCCGTGATTCCTTTCCACCACAGGATTATCCATTCTGTTATCCAGAGCTGCCTTGAAGAGCAGGGATGATCTGAGCAGGCGTGTGTAGGTGCAGTTAGAAGCGTCTGTCAGTGCCGGGGTTCTGGCAGCTCCACACGATTGTGTCTCTGCCTGTGTTTAGAGGCTGAGGCCATTGTGTTGGAGCAACGTTCATTTTGCAGCTTCACAGTGCACTGATGTCTTTGCTGGATGCTTCCTCCCGACCACAGAGATGGCTTGTGTGACTAACAGTGCTTTGGATACTGTGGGGAGTTCTGTTTGCAAGGACACCTTTCCACAGACAACCTCACTCAGTCAGTCTTTTAAGGCAGGGAGAACATTGGCTGACCAGGAATTTGTGTTGTACAAGTAATAGGATAGTGTAGGCCTGGCCTGATTCACTGAAGTAGCAGTTTTTGTGTGGATTTTGTATGTGCTAATGCTAAATATTGTCTTCTTCCTTATCTTTTTATACATTGATAGCAAGGTGACAAGGTAAGTTGAAAAAATTAATTGATATAAAATGTTAATTGTTTGAACAGGTAATTTAGAGGACTCTTTAATGCTCATTACCAAAAAAAGAATATTTCAAATACATTAAACAAATTCTGTGTGAACTTTGCAAAACAAACAATTGAATTTCTTTCAGTGAGTGTTGATGGTTTTCTCTAGCTTTGCTTAACTCATTGAAAGGATCTGCTTTGTGATGTACCTGAACTGGGAATTTAGTCCACTCATGAATGACATTTGATTTGTTAGGCAGCCTGGTGTATTCTTAGAAAGAAAACTTCAAGACGTCTGTGCAGGGTTTGGTATGTGTTGAATGAGTACATGATTTGTGTACTGCAGAAAGGGGAGAACTGACTTGTGGTCTCTATACCAAAGCTTGCAGTATGTTAGCAAAGTTGAGATATTGTTTCTAGCACATACTGGAGGAAAGCCAAGGTCTGCTTGTATTTGGCTTCAGATCTAGTAAGTAATTTTTGATGATTTCAATTAAATTATTCAATTTATGTAATTCCATAATGCCTTGATAATGCACACCTGCATTGCCAACTTCATGTAATAGCTACTATTTGGGAGGAACATAATAGAAAGCAGTAGAATAAAAAAGAGTAGCATATAAACTTGCTGTTTTCACCTGGTGGTTACACCAGGAGTTTTGCAGCATTCTTGTCCTCTAATACATTCGTGACTCGCATATTCTTCCAACACCCTCAAATAAACATAACGTTTTGAAAGAATAAATGATCTATTTCTACCAAAACAGCTCTTAGGGACATCTCATACTGCTTGGTTCCATATGAGGAGCGCTGGCTGCACGTGAGGCAAGGCTGCAGCTGTTCCCACAGCATCTCGGGTCTGCACTTTGTGGCATTTGGGATCTGGTACCATCCAAATGCAAAGGCATATGGCTAAAGATGAAACAATATTTATAGTACTAGTTTCAGAGCGTGAGCACGAGCTCTCTTTTTTCTTTTTCTTCAGTAACACCTAGGTCTCTCAGTGGTGCCTGTTCATTCAAAATAACCCTTTTCTTCCAGAGGCAGAATAATGCAATTGCTGTAATGCCCCGCTGGGTTTGCTGACAGGGCTGGTGTATCTGTAAGGGCTGTGGTTGGAAATACAGCTGCTTCTGTCTTGGGCAAAGAAGAAGGAGATAGTGCATAGCTGTCCAGAATTGAAACCTTTAAAGGTGGAATTTTCTAGTAAGTCACAGATACTAATGTAGATACTGGTGGCTTTTTTTTTTTTTTTTTTTTTTTTTTTTTTTTTTTTTTTTTTTTCCTGACTGTCTCTGCTAATTATCTGATAGGGAATTACCCAACCAGACAGCCAGGCTTTGCTTTCTAAGCTTAAGAGACTTGCATTGTTGGAATCTAAATATAAAGCTGTAATCAATAGGATGATCAGTTTTCTGCAAGCGAAGAGAGCACGGTGTATGTAATAATCACTTTGTGTATATGTCGCTTGTTGAAGTGATTAGAAAAATGATGGCATCAGCCTTTTTATTACAGCAGTTGGATTAGTTAGGGCTTCGGCTTGCAATATTATCTCAGAGACAGCAAGCAGATAAAGCAGCTGTTAGGGAAGCTTTGCTGGTTCCCATTTACAAGGAACTCGCACCTGTACTTGTTTGTTTTCCAGTGTGCGGGAAAAAGGCTGAGACCATAAAGCCACTAAGTGTCCAGAAATGATACCAGTCCGTTATAATTTTCATGGGTCATGTTTTTTTACTGTGCTATACGTAGTTAATCCAGGCCACCCGTGGAAACACACATAAACCACGGGCCTCCCCTACTCCAGTACGAAGATATTACTGTTTGCCTTCCTCTCTCATGAGTGACACATTGATCCTGATCCTGTAGCCCTCTTCCATGTTGAACAGTCTGTCCTCAACAGGACCCCCTCTGGAAGGACAGCTTTGTGTGTGGGAGAACCTGTGGAGTCAGGTTGTGATTTCTGTTTTAACTTCTCAGGTGCTTGGATTTTTACTGCTTATTGAACAAAGGCAGTAGAAATAAATATACGCGTGCCGGGATTAAGACATACCGATACCATGCAACCCTTCCTTTCTTTGGTCATATATGATTTGAAGGGTAGGTTTTCAAGTTTGTTTGCTTTTGGGGTGGGTGTTTTGTTTTTTTTTTTTAAACTTCTTAAATCCTCTCTGGGCTTTGAAATACACAGTTTCATTTTCAAAGCGTTGAATACCGGATCACCTGACATCAGACACCAAGTACTTTCGAAGATTTGTAGATAAAGATTTAGAAATCCAGTCTAGTTTCCACTGAGGTTTGAAGCTCAAGTGTTTATTAAGCTTTATTTTTAAAAAAGTAAGGCTACCAGTATGTATTTCCATCAAGACCATTATTTTGCATTCACAGAGATATTAACGAAACATGCCTTTTTCTCCTTGTGTTGATGATTTTTATTGATGGTTCACTGACAAACAGGTTCCCCCAAAATGTAGTTTGCATTTGGAGTTAAATAGCAGGCTTTGGCAAATTTCTTTTGACAAGGACTTTAATATTTGGCTTCCAGCCATTGAAAATACATGGTCCTTGCTGCTTTGCTCAAAGCGACATTGTTCCTCGAGAGCACAGCTATCGTACAAGACCATGGGAAATGAGGGGATTGTAAAGGCAGCTTGGTTGAAGGCTTGCAATTTTAAGACAAGGCTTTAAAAGATTTTTGAAATTAAAAAGAAGCATTTATGTACTGGGGAGATGTGTTTGGGTAGGCTCCTGTTTGCCATGTGTGTCATCATAGTCATCTACCTTGTGCTCAATGTAGACAGATAGAGCCGTATCAGATCTGTAGGGGAACAATAGTCCACTGTTAAATTGCTTCAATAAAAATATTCTGCTGTTGACATTATTAATTAAAACTAGGAGGCTTCCCTTAGCACTTAGGGCACTCCGAGGAACAAAGATGATCTTAAGAATAGCTTGGACCTAACCCCGTATGAAGACTTTCATAGCTCAGCATCAACATCGTGGCGTGTATTAGGGTTAACAGGGCAGACATATGGTCTGAAAAATTGCCACATTGTGTTCCTTGCGGATAGCTGCTTTCCCCATTGCTTGCCCCTCTTAAGTGATCCACAGCTGCTCCGTGTAAAAATCAATACAGTAATCCAGTCTGGAGGTCCCAAGGTGTAGCAGCAGTGGCAATTATGCTTTGACAATAGACTCCTGAAGTGTGTGGTACGGCTTCATTACGGTGAGGAACTTTAAATATAATGCCAGGTTTGTGAGGCTCCTCTGATCAGGGCTGAACTGGAGCAGAGATCTTAATTCAAGACAGCTGCTCTGTCTGAGTAGTCCAAGCAAATGTGTCCTAATGGTGGCAGCTAGTGTGGTAATGAAAATCTATCTGCTCGGTGTAGCACCTTGCTGTAGCGGAACTTGCTGTAGCAGAGCTTTGAATACCACAGAAGCTTGTCTTCGGACGAGTTGGGGCATTATGATTAGTTTAAGGCAGACAGAGAAGATGGTTAAAGAAAATTACCCACTCTGTATTTCAGGGGAACAGAAGAGATTTCAGATTTTGTGCTGCCTTTTTTTTTTTATTATTTTTTTTTTATTGTAGACATTTGCAGAGATTACTTTGGATGTGTGCATAGCTATAAAGAAGCTTGTAGTTTACACAAAGAAGGAGTTTTGCTTGCACATTTATCTGAGATAAAGAAGATATTTAAAGCCGTTTAGGAAATGAAAACATAATGATAGAAATAAGCCCATGTAGATATGGCATTATTATATTTGGTCTTTTGCCACTTAGAGCTCTTGGAGTTGTGGTGTTTTGCTTTCTTTAATGCAGAGATGTGGCCACTGACTCACGTGGTCAGAGCTGGAAGTGACTGAAATCAGAATGCAGTATTGCCTGTTGAGGCTTGCAGTCCCAGGGGACTGTACCTTCATCGACCAGATCAAGATGGATGGCTGCAGAATTGGATCTCCAACTTTGCTGAGCCACACCGGAGTGTGAAGGATGCAGGCAGAGGAATTACACTCTGGCTTGGCCACACGGCTCCAGCTGTAGCCCCAGGGCTGCTGCTGCCATCCCGGCAGTCTCTCCTTCAGCCAAAACCTAAATGGTTTGAAGCATTTAAGATAAAGTAATGTGTGTTCTAGTCTGAAGAAAAAGGAAGTGTTTCTAGTTGTCAGTGCAGGGTGTGTACAGGCCTTTTCTGCTCGAAGTTAGCTTCAGGTTCATATGGGAATTAAAAAGGTCAATCTCTTGTAAAGAAACCAACAAGACAACATTAAGTTGCTCAAACAGATATCCCTCTGTTTCTCTGAAGTGTAATCTATCAATCATTTCTCAGCCTCTTTCTTTGCTGTCATGAGATGATAGCATATTAATTGTAGGTCTGGACATCAAACTTTTAAGTGCATCTGTGTGCTTCTCTGCAGAAATATGTTTCAAACAGCTTGGCAATTGTAATTCTAGTGAGCACTGCCCTTCACCCTTCATCCGTAATGTTTTGGGTATTTATAAAGTCATGAGGAAGAATTTTACTTGGTTTTAAAAATTAGGTTTTAAAAGTTAATGATTGTTAATAGAGAAGGATATCTCCTAAGTGGGCTTCTCTACAAAAAATGTAACCACCTCCCTAAGACCCCAAACCTCTTTTTTGCCCGGGTTTCTTTAGCAAGCTGTCCTTAACAATGAGAGGAAATTTTCTATGGAATTGATTCTCTCGACAGTGTAGCAGGGGTGCCTAAAATAGGTCAAATTGCAGTATTGCTCACCATTTTGAAAAGGGCAACAGGCTCCTGTGAGTTTATGTGCCTCACTGCAGCAAACAGGGATCTTAACTGCCTGTGCACATGCTGTAGCATTGACCTACAGAGCCATATGAAAGGACACGGTCGTAGTTTCATGGGAAAGTGAACCTTAAAAATCCCATCCTTTATTGCTTAAACTGATTAGAAGACCAGCACCTTTTGCAGGGCTTTTTGTAAAGCCCAGTTTCTGTAAAGATAAGTATCTAGGTCAGAAGCTAGAGGTGCTGTCACCTGGTTTTTTTCAAAGCTATGGTATGTTTGGAAACTCTTTTAATGAAGTTGGATTGCTATAAGGAATCCAGTGGGTTTCTAAAGCACTCATTGAATTTAACCTGTAAAACTCGACTTCCAGCAGGTTAGCTGAGGATTGTCAGCTGGTGCTTTCATCTCGGCTTAGGCTGACATGAAAATTTCGAGAAAAAGCAAAGAAAAAATTCAGTGTTCTCTTTATCCTATTCACACGTCTTTTGAGCTCTTCTCATTTACTTCACTTCCTTCATTATGTTGCAAAGTCGAGCTCACCTGTCTGTCACCGAGCAGTGCGGGGCACTTGGCCGTGTGGCCCCCGTGCTGCTGCTAATGAGGGTGTCGAGTGAGCCCCTGCTGATGAGGTCTTGGCTCCCGGGGTGCTGCCCTGGGTGCATCCAGCAGAGCAGGAGCTGCCAACAGGGACAGAAGTGATGTTAAATCCATGGAGCCGAGCCCTGGGTACAGCAGATTTGCCTGGGGTGTGC
Source organism: Empidonax traillii (assembly GCF_003031625.1). Taxonomy (NCBI): domain Eukaryota; kingdom Metazoa; phylum Chordata; class Aves; order Passeriformes; family Tyrannidae; genus Empidonax; species Empidonax traillii. Next base: position 703,097 of record NW_020955880.1, read on the forward strand.
AGAAACAGGACACCAAATACATGGTTTTTAGGGCAGAAAACCTGTCCCTCTGAAAGGAGCACCTTTGCGCTCAAGGACTTTTTGGGACTGTATGTTCTTTGCTGGTGACAGCACCTTTTTTTCCTGTTGTGAAGTGATACTTGTTCCATTGGAAGCCAATTTAAAGAATCAGCTGATTGCGACTTCTTCAGAAGATGCATCCTGCTGATATCAAAACACATGAATTCTTGTTTAGCTGTTTTTTTTCTCTGACTGCAAGAAAAGAAATTTTTTAAAGAGTGTGTAGCTACTTAAATATTCAGGAAGAGGCCTTATGAAATTTTAAAAACCAACCTGTTCTTAGCCTGCAGTTACCACAGGTGCCTAAATGCCTTTAAAAATCTGCCCTGTGGCTTCTCTACCCTAGATATTCCTTCAGTAAAATGAAAATATAACGAGGACTAATTCACTAACAAAAAGTGTGTGGCAGTTGGACAAAGGGCTGAGGACAAAATGTGGCTTCCAAGAATCCAAGAAATCCAAGCAATGTGAAATTCTCCTAATGTCTGTATAGGACCAAAATGAAATGGATAGGTCTGACATGGTGGAGGTAGTAAGGAAGAAGAGGTTGTTCCACATACCCTCTTAAGAAACAACATCCCCTTAACGGCAGAGCTCTGGGGTCCTTCTTTGCAGACTGACAGCATTTATAGGTTAAATGAAATGAATTAGCAAACAAGTAATTATATTTGCATGTAACTTTGTTAAGATAATATCCTGTCCATCTTAAACCTGTCATATTAGACATATTTAATCTTCGTGACGCATGGAGCGGTATATTATGTTTGACAGCTTCTAAAGGAAGAAGGACGAGAGCCTGTAATTGGAATGCTGCCATTGGATAATAATGATGAGCACTGCTCATCTTCAAAGGCTTTTCAGCCTCTCGAGCTGATCCACACATCCGCTGAGTGGGGAAGGTAAGTTTGATCCCTTTCTAACAGATGGGGAAGCTGAGATGGAAGAGGAGTCCCTGGATTAGAACTGGAAGTGCCTAGGTGCTAGTTGTCCCGTGTAAAATCCAAGTTAATTCTATTTGTGCACTCCAAGTAAGCGTATTGTTTAGGTTTAGATTACATAGCTGGATCAATCATCCTTGACCCTTCAAATATAAAGTCAGTCTCATGCTCTACTAATAAAACAAGTTCTTTAGTAGTCATATTATTGTTGAGTTTACAAGTAAAATGTGCAAAGTTTCTGAATGTTTGCACTTGACAGTGAAGATCTGATCCTGAAAGCCTCCTGAGTATAGAATCTGTTTGTGATTCAGGAACCTCAGACTCAGAAATTTGTGAGAATATCACCTATTGCACTGGCAGAACTCTCACTAGGGGGGGCAGTCTCCTGAACAGCTTTGCTTGCTGGAATGACATGTTAAGGCAGTTTGAGTTTATTGGTTATTCAAATGATAAAGCTAACACAGTTGATGAAGTGGACATCATCTTCTCCCAGAGTGATATTTTTGGTATTAAACCACTAAGTGGTTTAAAAATAAGATTTTCTTTTCTGTCTTTAACTTACATGTACACTTACTTACATGTACAATTATTTGCTGTAACTTACACTGGAAAATGTTTTAAATTAAGTTTGCCTACTACTGTTCATATGTCATATTAGAATTTATTTTATATTAAAAAGGGTGGGTCAATTGTCACACATATTGTTTGCCCTTGTGTGATTCTCTTGTTCCAACAGCAAGTGAGTATCAAATACACATTAGTGGTATTTACAGGAAGTCTTAAATGAAAAAATAAATACCAAATTATTATCTCCTCATTTTCAGTTTAGTAAAGCTTCCCTAATGTCATCAAATTTTAATGTACAGATGAGCCATAAACCAAACCATTCTATTGTTCCTCACTGGAACCCAGTGGATAAACTTTAAGCAGCTGGTGAGCAGACATGGAAATATTCTGACTTATGACATTTGTAATTACTATCTACCTGGAGAATGCTTCATATATACAAAAACTGCAAGCAAAAATGGCAACATTTAAAAACCTCATTGATTAAACCAGAATCACTGCCTTTTACTTTTTGCTGGTCATCCTCCCTCTTCACGTAGACATCCCTTGTGTTTTCTTTCCCTTTTGTATTTTCTGAGGAAATTCCTGCATGCATTTGTTAGTGCCCCAATAACAGAAAACGTTTTAGTCTTTACCCAAGTTCTATTGGCTGAAATGACAACACGGTTAAAAATCGATGTGCAGAAAGCTGGGTCATTACTGAGGTTTCCCCTTGAACAGTTCATAGAGACAGCAAGCTCAGGAAAACAGCCTGAGTACACTGCATTGGGATTGATTTCAGCTACATCTGATGGACTATAATTGTCTACCCATTCATTTCTCTTCACTCTCCTCTCTATATGCTTCCTTTTCTGCGATCAGATAATCAGAGGCAATAATCAAAAGCAGTAAGGATAAAAATTTAAAAAAAAAAAAAAAAAAAAAAAAAAAAAAAAAAAAAAAAAAAAAAAAAAAAAAAAAAAAAAAAAAAAAAAAAAAAAAAAAAAAAAAAAAGGAAAATAAATAGAATTGACCCCCCATCAGTTTTGGCTGCAAAATCAGATAGTAGTAACTTTGTATTTCATGTATTAATTCCCATATTCCGCTATAATAGCAGAATCTTTGGGAAAGCCCTTATTTCACTGTATGTTAATTTAATAAAAATGCACACTTGGTTTATATCAATGGTTTTGCTGTTAGTGGCGTTGAGACTAGATTGTCAAGTGTGTCAACATCACCAACAATGTTTTCTCCCTCTTAATTTCTTTTATGATGTGACAAGAGAATCAATACCATGAGGAGTTAGGATTGCAATGCTTCTGTGTGGTAGGGGGTTTTTTTGTGTTTTGGTTTGGTTTTGTGGGGTTTTTTTTGCGTTTTTGATTGTTGTTTTTTTTTTTTCCCCTTATTTTTTTCATTTATAAAAATATTATGGTATTCAAAATGGAGACTCCAGTTCAGAAAATATGACTCTTAACTGGCCTATTTAAACAGATCATTGAGGCATATGCTGTGATACCTACTCAAAATAAAACCAGATTATTGGATTTATATTAATAAACCTCCTTCAATAAGAGTACCAGTTAAAAGAAATTGAGATTTTACTCATATTTTCCACCTTATAAATTTACATCATCACAAACTCTGCTGCAAAGTCTTAATATGAGAAGAAATTGTTCCGTGATTATCTGCAATGGACCATAAATCTCTTTTAAAAACTCACACTCTGCCTAAATTATTATTCTAAAAATTATTTATGGATTAGTATTTTTTTTTTTCAGGCACAAGCAAGTATCTTGGGTATGTATAGGTATAACCTGCCTGCAAATTGCAGTTACTGCACTGAAAGGATGTGTCGTCCTGAATGCAGATCTTTTCTGGTTCCTCATACGCTTCTTGCTGTAACTGCTGAGGATATTGTCTAACCACTGTGATTTCTTGGGGCTCTTTGCTCTAATGTTGTGTGTTACTTGTAGGTTTTGTTTAGTCCTAAATTCCTCTCTCAAATAATGCCTTCGTTGGTACATCCTGGGGTTCTGTGCTTCCAACTTGTCAATGTTTTAAGTATCAAATTTCCTAGTGAAAAATGCTGTTTTTTTTTTCCCCCCCTCTCAGACATATAAACTCAATTTTGAAAGTGAGAATTAAGTTATGTTTCTCCTTTTCCTGTGTGTGTGCTTAAATCTGTCTCCAGCAAGAGATAAGCTTCTTGCAGCAAGAAGGTTCATGGACTGTCATCAGAAAAGAAAAATCTGCTTTTTTTTTTTTTAGATTCTGCTTTCAGTGACCTCACGCACTGAAGGCGATGGGACTGTGCAGTGAGGACACGGTTCTGAGGAATGAAAGCAGTAACATTTCATTTTGTTCAGGTGTGTCTCTGCAAGGAGCAGCTGCCGTGGAAAGGATGGTGTCATTTTCATGTGAAGCTCTTCAGAAGAGAACAATGCTTTCAAGAATCTAGAGTCACGTCTGCTGTCATTTTTATAGGGAGATCATTATACACTCGAGCTATTCAAATGGTTTCTCTTTCTGCGCTCAGTTTTAGGTGTACCTAAATCCTTCCCTTCTTTCCTTTTTACTTTTCACTTCACATCAACTGTGTCGATGTTTCCTTCTCTCTCCTTCAGCTCAACCCTCACAGGTTTAGCTTCCTTTGCAGTTCCATTGTAGGCGAGTCCCTCCAGTACTGAGCACATTTTGTTACTCTCTGTGAGAGCTCTCCGGTTTAACAATGTTTTCTAAATAATATTACACATAGAAGTGTTTGTTGGGCAACCAGAACTGTGTTAATGTAGTTAATACAGTTATAATACTGTTAATAAGTGGTTTAAATGTTTTCAGTTGTGTTAATATGTTAATACAGGTAAATTTGGGTGGCAAATACATTCCTGCATTACACAAACTTTTCTATATACTCTTCTCCTACTTCATTCATGACTTTAGGGAGTGCTATTTACTTCTGCCATTTTGGATGAATTCTTACATCTGTTTATAAAAAGCATAGGATAACTTTATGGTAGAGAAGGCCCGATCAACACTGAGACATTCACAGAGAGTGAAGCTGTATGGGAAACAGCAGTGCACTGTTTTCTGATGAGAATCGTAATTGCATTAATTAATTACTTGATTGTATTAGTTTCTGAATACAGACTGACATTGTGAGTCTTTTCATTGTCTCAAAATGTGTTTAATTAAGCAAGATAACATAAGGCATAATTAATCTCTAGTTTAAAATAAAGGAAAACATTTGAGTCTAATGTGTGCAGATTGTGTGGGTTTGATATCTGCCTTCTTCTTGTATTCCTTTGCTTCTTGTATTTCAGGGAAGTTCAGATGTGTTGGTGTATTCCATGAAAGTGTTCAGCAAGGAAAAACTGGGGAATTTGACTCTGAATTCAACATAAAATTCCACACACAATTCTATCCCTATATTTATGAGCTTGCAGCCTATTTTTTCTTTTGTTTTATGCATTATTACTAAAGTATATCTGAGTAAATCTCCTTGTTTTAACTTCTTAAAAAAAAACCAAACACCAAAAACCAAAGAAAAAACCTGTCAGTACATCAGAAACAAACCTCCTGGCGTTGGAGAAGAGACTTTAAAGTGGGATTTTCAAAGTCCAAATTTTGGACCAAGATAAACCCTTTTAGTTACATATCCATAATCAAATAGCCAGTTAAATTCTTGGGAGAAAGACTTGTAGTAAATGCAACAGCTGATCCTGCACTGCATGTGACTAATTCACAGGTCTGTTCCAATTGCAGTTTAAAGCACAGGGACACACACTTCTGATTTCATCTGCTTCCAAGCACAAAATTACACACTGCTCCTCACTAATCATATTTTTTTTTTTAAAATAGTACAAGGATGAAGGTAAAGCCTGGGCTATCACTTATAATGATACCCTGGAGCATTGGAGGTTCTGCAAACTTCTGATCTTGATGTGGAAAGAGTGAGTGTCAGTGTATCAAGCAGGCAGTGAAGTCTCCATGAATATTGCCATGCCCTTTCTCTTGCTGGATTTGGATCTGTACCACCATGTTTTAACTCCTGTCCAACATAATACATTCGTTTCTAATTACACTGCTCTTCAAACCATTGTAGTCCTTCAGGCTGATGTTAGAGGAGATCGTTTAAGGCATTAACACAGATTATGAATCACAATAATTGTTTGCTGCTGAAAATGCAGAAACTGTGCTGTTCATAGAGAGGGAAGACTACCTTGGGCCTGTGAAACTTGAGAGACTGAAACTTAATTTCTTTATCTACCCTGGATTTCCTGTGCAACTGCAGGCAGTTCTTTTAGGCTTATAAAAGGACATGGGTCCTAGTATCTGCTTCTTGTTCTGTTTATTTTCTCTCTCCCCTTTATTTTTTTTTCTTTTTGAGTTGCTAAATACCTAAACAGTCCCTTGTATGGGAAGTAGAAGTGTTGGAATGTATCTCTGTTTCACTCTTTTTAATGGCCTGGTGGGTAGAGAACCCTCCGTCATAGCAAGAGATGCAGTTTTCACTGTAGGACCAGAATCCACTAGATAAGTGTTTTCTCCTTTGTATTAATCCACAGAATTGTGAATAATTGAGAGTTGTGAATGATAGGAAAAACTTGAGAAATAATGAACGTGAGTGAATAACTGAATTAAAAAAACCCTCTTTTACCAGGAAGCTTTTTTCCTTGTTGCTTTCAGTTATTTAAATTTCTGAAATAAAACGTTCTGTGCAACTTCTTGTGAAAAGAGGAGGAGAAGAGAAACTGGTTTGAATGGAGGCCTCTGCCATTGGGATGAAATACTCTCCTCAGAGTCCTAGGGAAAATGCTTTTGGGAATTCTGCCTATTGATAGAGCCAAAAAGAAACCATAGAGGGACCATAGAAACAGAGATAATATTGTGAGCAAACAGAAAGACATTTTCGGAAGGTAATGCAGGAGGACTGAAGAACAAGATACTGGGGCAACCTGTCAGAAGAATCATTCTCTTGCTGCCATGATGATTGTATGTACTAGACAGAGATGAAAGACTAAAACTAAGTCACCTGTGAGGAAGACAAAAAGGTGCAAATCTGGCAGAGGTACCATCATTGCTATTTCTAAATTTATGCTTTCAGTTCTGAATACTGCAGGGTGGTTGGCCAGGCTGGGACTAGCAAGACAGGTCTTCGTAGGAGAAATATATGTGGTTCTTATACTTGGGAACCTGCCACTAGGAAAAACACCTTGAGAAAAGAGGCAGCCCTGCTACAAAACCACTGTGCTTTTCACCAGCTTTAAAGCTGCTCAAAACTCCTGGATTTCCTCTTCAGTTCCTTTTTTTGGTACTTTGTTTTTTTCCTTCTCTCCACCAAGGTTGTTTACATCTCATTGCTGTGTATCTTGTAGGCTATTTAGTCTCTGTAAAGGACCTCTAGTGGAAAAATGTAGTGTGAGATGCTCAGTTCTTGTTAGTGCCGCTGCCATCGGTGCTAAGGGAATTCTGCACGGGTGGCTGGGGGTGCGAATGGAAAAAAATGGGGAGGCGGTGGAGAAATCGAAGATGATGTGAATGTGAATGGAGAAACTGGATTGCTGAACATTTCTTCTCCTGAGGGATAAAATAATTATTGATGAAAGTTTTACTCTGCAGAGAATCTGTCTTGAGCTCTGTGCACATGAGCATTTCCATTTGGTGTGCAGATTTAAGTGATGTGGAGATTGCAGCCTCTATTAGAAAGTAGCCATTGATGATAATGGCACTAACCTGAAATTTGTTTCTATTTCATGTGAGTTTGGCAGAACAGGCTAGAAAAGCACTGAGCGTCCTTTGCTATTCTCATGATGGAGAGGACTGATCTTTTGCACTGTGCTTTGGGTTCTTCCAGCTCTGCAGAATAGATTATCTGTTGCTTTTTCAGGAAGAAGTTACAATAATTGTATTGATTGTCTTTCATTTGACTCTTGACTGAGAGGAATAAAAAGCTTCACTGTTATTGATTTAGTTTGCACTCAAGTATGTTACTTTTGTTTTCCCTTCCCACAGGACCTAATCCCAAGGCCATTTATGCAGTTGTGTAAGGCCTTAATGCAGCAGAGCTAATGCAGCTTGGCTGGGCAGAAGCCTGAATCAGCAGACAACCCGTGTGCCTATCTCCTTGCTCAGGCATTTACAACTCTATCATCTCAAAATAAACCTAAAATAAATTAAGAGAAGTTGAAGCACGTGGATTTGTTTATGCTGGCTTTTTAGGAACTATTTTCTTACGTATCAAATGACTTCTAGGCAGATCCTTGCTGTATCTGTTCCTGTCACTGACCAGAACCAGAGGGGCAGGAGTTCAGGGCTAGAGATTTTTGGGTGCCAAGCACACCTTGATCTGGTTGCTGCTAAAATGCTGTATCTGCCATCTGTGCACTGTGCTTTGGAACACTCATGAGTAGAAGCTGGGCAATGTTGTCACAGTCATCACTTCAGTTCTAGTGTTTAAATGGTGTTTTCTTCTCCTCACACCCTGTTCTGCACCCAAAAATAAAGCTGATCCAAATAATTGTGTAGGAAAGGCTGCTGAACTCCATGTGAGCCAGAGAGGTGATGCCCAGCTCAGAGGCTGAAACTGAGAATCCTTTTTTCAGTGCTTCAGTGGGTGTGGAAAATAATCTCCCATAAATGTGTTGAATTTTATGTTTAATACTGATTTCTCCAATTCTTTTACTTCGAAAAAAAATTAAATAAACTTATAAATACAAGCAAAATTTGGTTGGGCAGAAATATTTAGGCACAAAACACAGTAAAGCAAACAGCTATTACAAGATAAGCACAGAAATATGCCTTTAACTACAACAAGTAAAACTTACCTCATGAATTAGGGTCTGTTGAACATAAAAACCTTGTGGTTAAAAGACCTCGCATAGAATCGACACAACTTCTATATGTGGCAGCTTAGGCACTGTGCCCATCTATGTAGTGCCAGGGTGTGCATTATTAAAATCACACAATCCTGTAATGATGTAAATTTGTCTTAGACTTCTTGGACACCTTGTTTTCATCACTATCAAACATTGTCACCAGAGTTACACTAGTGCTATATCCCTCTCCCACCTCATTTTCTTGATATTGCAAGTAAGGCATATTAAAAACCAGGAAATGCTTTGGGACAAAAAGATGTGTGCATTTAAAATTGCTTTATTGTGTTCAACTCAGTTTCCACTCCGCTCTGAAATACTGCCTTTTGCACACCAGAATTTTAGGAAGGCAGTGAAATATATTTAAGTCTAGGTCAGGTATGATCACTTGAACAAAGTCTTTTATCCTAGGGTGGTTGGTAACTAATAACAGAGTCGGGTTCTCTATTCTTAGTTTTCACTTACTGAATGGTTTTGGCAAATCTTTTCTGTGTCTTGTCCTCATTTAAATACAGGGAGGCAGAGATCCATTGCACAGTGCTTTGACATGTCTCGATGTAAAACGCGATTTCATGTCCAAGTTTTTGTTGTTTTTGTTTATCATCCAACTGGGCTCATTACTATACTGTTTTCTTGAGAACATAAAGCTCTCCCCAACGTGCTCCATTTTACCTCAAAAACGTTTATGTGTTATACATACATACATACATATACATATACTTTGTGTCTGGGAACCTCCTACTGTTTCAGAAGGATTGGGGGATAATATTTTCTCTGATCCACAGAGGTAGCAATGGAGAATCTGTAATGAGCGATATCCTCCTTGGATAATTTACATCTTGCTCAGTGGTCCAGGTTCCTGTCTCTCAGCAGCTTGAATCGCCAGAGAACTTTGCTCCCCTTTGTAAGAGAGAGAGGAATGAAAAAACCATCTGCTGTGGTGGTTGCTAGGGAGTTACACGCTGCCCTCAGGTTAGGCTGAGCCACTTTCTCTCACATTTGTGTTTGTTTGGGCCTCTGCTCTGTACCAAGATTAAGTTAATTTAGGTCTTCTTTTTTTCCTTCCCCTCCCAGTAGTCTGGCAACTGGACAATTCAAGGTGGGCTGCATGAACTGAAACATATAACCTCTTAATACATACATGCAGAAAGGGAGAGTAAATGTAGATTTTGTAAAGGGTTGCTCTTCTACTTACTCATTGTCTGAGGTTTGCAGAAATGGGGGAAAAAACTGCTTTTGCTGAAGAATACTCACACCCAAGACACTGGCAGAATACTGAGGTTTATATAAATCTGTTCCTTATGGCTCTGTGGGGAATTTCCAAAAGTATTAGCATTTTTAGGTCCTCTTATCAGCACTTCAAAGATAAAGTGGTGTGAGATGAACGCTTCTCCCTTTGCACGCCGGGTTTTACATACACTGTGCACCCAAAATAGGTAGGAAAGTCTAAAAGGGATTTATAAGCAGATGTTTAAAAATGCGGTAAATGATTTTTCGTAGGGTTTTTAATTATGGTTTGTCAGATGGCTTCTCATAGGAGCATAATCACAAGGCAGATAATCACTGATGGTTTATTTAAAGAAAAAAGAGAAGAAAAGGCAGACCGGGTAGTGTTTTTGTGAGGTTCTGCTGATGGGGGCCCCGTGTGTCTCCATCGTGTTTATCTCCCTGCTCACTGTCGTCATGGAAGCTCAGAGCCAACTGGGAGATCCTGCTCTGCACGGGCCTGGATTACTGACCCTAACGCATGGAAAATTGAACGTATTAAGCAGCAGCCGCATTTTCAACCCCAAGGACTTCACAAGGAATTTGAAACAAAAGGCCAGAGCCCTCTGAGGAGATTTTCATCCCAGGGGGGAGTCTCATTTTTAAAAAACAAATTAGCATCACCATAGAGAAGCAGCTTCCAATGACCAAAAATTAGAATACAAAATGAAAGATTTTTTGATTCTCTTGGTTGCTGCTTTCTATTTTTTTTTTTCTTTGCCAGTTGAAGGAGCTCTCTTGTCTTAAATGTAGCTGAGGTGAGCTAAGCTCTGACCTCAATGCCGTCAGTTGCACTCACATTGGAAGTGGGAAAACCAGTGACATCAGAATGTCTTGCCAATCCATGGGGGAAAGATAAAAGAGACTCATTCTTTTATTGAGAGTTAACAACAGTGCTGTCTTGATTTATATGTATATAAATTCACTAAGGTCCATGAAAGGAGAAATGTGCAGGAATTAATCTAGCAGGGACAGATAGGTGGTTTTTTCCCCTCTCACTTTCCTCCTGGTGGCAAATATCACAGATGTCTAATAAAAGAATTCTGAAAAGATCTGTGAAAGAAAGCGCACGAGCTCTAAAAGCTTGGCTTGCATGTACTAGCAAGTGGAAAATGGGGATGTCATATCCTTCAGAATAGGGACAGCCAGGAGCTTCTGGGAGAGGGCTTAAAGGTTTGCGTTTGGAAGCGCAAAGGATGGGATTGCCAGCGGTAAGGCATGGACAACCTCCCTGTGCCTCCTTAGCTCCAGTTTGCTGCTTTGTTGCACAGATTTGTGTTGCAGGTTGAGGGGCATGGTGAGGTTAACGGCAGATGTGTGTATGTGCGTGAGAAATGGAGGGCACAGGACAAGTCTGAGAGGTTTGTTTTGCCATTTTGCCCCCTGGGGCAATGGCAGAACAGCTCCTGCCAAGGAATTCTGTGGGGACTGCGTGCTGAATTAATGCCAAATGTGTTTCACCTGCCTTTTGCTGTGATAGATGCTGTCCCCTGAGCTGAGTGTACATCTTTTGAACTCCTCAAAGGAGCTGTTTTAGCCTCGTTGCAAACGTAGCAGATTTATAAGCTAACGAGCTTATACTGATGAGTATTTTCTCCTTAAGCCTGGCTATCCAAATGTAATAATACTCTGCAGATTTTTCCCTGAAGGGTGCCTGAGTAGCCTGTCACTTCAGAGGATGTGCATTAAGCCTGAAACAACACAAAGAATAAGCAGATTTTAATGATAGCTGTTGTCGTATGAGATTTTGCAAGTGAAGCATGCATTTTTGGTGCAACCAAACCAAGACCAGAGCCAGCAGTAGTCAGTGCTTTTTGACTTTTTGCTGTAGAAGAATACTAAAAATATGTACAGTTTTTGGTTTTTGTATGCAAAAGACTTTATAAATGCTAAACAACTAGTTCTCACAAAATATGTACTTGAAGCCAAACTTGTCCCAAAGCCTCTCTTTGTCTCTTAGATTGTTTCTTAGTTTCTCTCATCCCAGAGTTATTAATGCAGTGCTCTGTGTTGATTTGTTTTTGATGGAGTGTGTATATATATATGTATATATATATACACATATGGTGTATACCTGAGAAAACTGTAGTATAGTAATGAAATAGGTAACTACATCATTTATTTCAAAGTATCATATGCTACAGCATTCTCCAATTTATTTGTATATAAGTCTATGTGGGCATGTGTCTCTCTACAAGTAACAATACTGACACAGCAGTTTCACCACCAAAAGCTCTGGTTTTGGACACTCTGTAGAACATAATTGAAATCTTTTATTGTAAAGGTGGTGACAACATATCCTTTTTCTGTCCTGTACACTGAACACTTAAGGGTCACACTTGTCAAGCACAGCAGCTTTATTTTTGCAACACAAGTGAAGTGTTTTGTCCTGGTTTATGCATTTTACTCTGAGTTAGTTTTGGCACTTGTGGTGTGACTTTGTACAGTTTCAGGCTGGTAAGGGTTGGGTGATACACACTGCACTGCACCCAACAGCACAGAGGCACAAAACACTCTGGCAGGATTTTGATAAAAAAAGATGCTGAATCACTCTCTGCTCTGAAGAAATTTCCTGCAGCAACACAGTTAAGATTAAAGGACAGTAACTTCTCAACTGTTTACTTATTTTTTTTCTTAGTATTTATCAGCATAAGCTTATAGTAACGTGGAAAGTGGGATGGCCAAAACACTGCACAGGGTAAGAGCGTAAATCATGACAGGAGAGAAAATGAAACAGAGATATCTTCTCCAGTGCCAAAGCTATATGGGAACATGGAGGGGGGAAAAAAGGGAAAAAACTGCAAGAGAACCCTACTCTGTTATTAACATGGCAAAAAAGCAGAGCCGCTGGCATGGCTGGAAGTGAAGGAAGAGGAGACTGTGGTGACAAATGGACACGCGACAGCCCCCCGGACATTTGCGGCTGATTAGGAGCACGACAGACGAGCAGCTGTCACGGCAGTGAAATATTGCAGCATTGAAATGAACCTACAGCCGGGTGGGGTGCCACCCCTCGTACTTCGCTTTATCACTGCTGCTACAAGCTCTTACTCTTTACCCAGTCAATGAGTCTCTCTCTCTCTCTCTCTCTGCATGCATCCCATTTAATTAGGTTCACTTCAAATCAAAACAGGGCTCAGTTCCTGCCAACCTGTGCTTTATAAAGGCGATGAGGGGTGGAGCAGGCTGGAACTGTGCTCCTCAGGCACAGTTCTGATTGGGCAGGTTATCACTGGGACACAAGCGATGCTGATCAGTTAATAGCTACAAAAGTTTGGGGACCACCAGCATTCAAAAAATTCTAGTATCTCTGTGCTTTTTGCTCTTCATTTATATTGCCTTTCTTCTCCATGCTGTTTTTCCTCTAGCACTGTACAAAAAGCATGTTAATATTTTGTTCAGCTAGCAGCTAACAGAGTGAGGTTGCAAATAAGGGAAATAATTCTCCTGAAGTAGCTGTATCCTTAAAAATATATGCCTATATACTTAAAATGCTGAGCCTTGGTGTAACATGTGTAAAGTGTATTTGCAGATCATTTAGCTCTAGCCATGGTGTGAGAGGTAATTCTAGTTGACTGCTGGGAAATAGGAAGTGTAGCCTCTCATTTTCTGCTTTCAGTGCTGAGCTATTCATGGAATCTGTAACTTTTTTTTTTTTCTTTTTAGTCTCTATTATTTTCCATTATTCTCTAGATTTAGCAGCTTCTAAATCCAAAGGAATATTCTGGATTTAAAATATTGCCTCCAGGAGCAGAAAGTCTGTTTTCCTGCAGGATGGATGTTTTGCTCTTGAGTCTATTAATTATGGCCTTTTCTTTCAGCGGGAATAATTGTGTTATTAATAGTCTTTTCATGAACAGAAGAAAGGCCTCTTTGGAAGGAGAATGCTTTTGCTTCACAAAAGGTTTCTGATAGCCTTAAGGTGGATTTATCTGGTAGAGCCTTGGCTAACCTTCATATTAAACAGACAGAAACAGTTTGGGGAATTTGGGGATGTGAAGCAAATTAGAAAATAAATTAAAAGCATTATAGCTCAATAGTATAAATTAATGCAGCTGCCGTAAGCTTCATCCTGAGAGAGTTGTCAATATCTGCAAAGCTCCTGCTACGGGGAAAAAAATTAATGTGTATTTTAACATTTGTGTTTTGCCCCACAAGAAGCAATTTGATAGAGTCCCCTGCTAGCTTTGATGACTTTCCTTATCTTAACTCCTTCCACACCAGTGCCCTGGGTGTCCCAGGGGACTGCAGAGGGAAAGGACTAACAGCCCATCCCAGGCAAAGCATGCTGTGAGTAAAAGCTGTGCAAAACAGCTGCTGATTGCAACACTGATGCCCAGGATTCCCCCTACGGACTCTTCTCTGGGCTCCTGGCTCTGCAGGTTGTGGCAGGCTTGGTCCAGCAATTTCTCTGTCTTGCAAATGAACATTTGTTGAGTCTGAAGAGTCCACAGAGGAAAATTCTCTCTGCTGTGTTATGGTTTTGTTAGTGTTAGTGGGAGAAGAGCACTGACCTCCCTCCCGCTCCTGTATCCCAGCCCTCTGTGGTGCCAGTTCCTCTGCAGCAGCTCCTTGTGTCTGCTCTTGTCAGCAGAGGTTTTGGTATTGTGTCTTTCCTCACGGACACCTGGGTGGAGGCTCTGCCAAGAGATCAGGGAGGGCAGTGGTGTGCCTTTTGCTGTTGTTGTCTTTACGTTCTAGCTGTACAGAGCACTCTTAGTCAGATCTGGTCCATGGTGTTCTGAGAACTGTGCAAAGCCATAGTAAATGAGAAATTGTGTTGCAGGGAGCTTGTGATCTTGATCAAAGTAAGATATTTGAAAACGTATGAAGGGATGGGAAGTGTTGACAGCACGCATGATGTGGCCCATGGCTGGAGATGTAAAACTCAGGCCCTGCGGGGCTAAAACAGAAGGAGATGGTGTCTGGCCACAGTTAACTGCTAACCTTAAGAGATATAGATTTTACAGAGGAACCTTTTCAGCTGATCCTGAGACAGCATTTCTAGGGCTGGGTGTGTCAGAGAGAGTTGGAAGTGACAGGACAAATGGGTGTTTGAGGTTGCTGTTACTGGTGTGTTGGATCACACTGGAGTCAGACAAGCAGTGGCAACCTAGGCTGTGCAGTTACTTCCTGCAGGGAACAAGGAATATGTCCCTGAATGAAAGCCACTGGAGGGAGTTCAGTGATAAGAATGATGTGCCAGAGCTTTGTGATGGTCCTCATGGAGATGAGCTGGGTGTTATGAAAATGTCGTGTGTGTGCTGGGTGCACGTGGGCATCCTCCATGGTGAGGAGGGAGAGGCAAACTCTGGCAGAATGTGACAGCAGCAGATCTGCAGAAAATTCAATAGCTTTGGCTAGTTTGCTGGTATCTATGAGGAGATATCCCAGAGACTTCATTCCATGGCTATAGATTAGATAGAAGATGCTTTTCTGAATTTTAGCTTGCTGGCTCTTTTTAGAGTTTTTTGTGTCACTTAATTTTTAATGAAAAGAATGACTCGCTGACTTTAATACATGCTACTACTCTTTAAACATGAATTTTAATCCTAGCACTGTGAAATAGACTATAGCATGCTTCTGGCAGAACACGACTTGCCTCCAGAGCAAACAAGGAAACTCATAATCTTGAAAATCTGACCTTTGCTTAATTTCTTCTTTCTTGTTCTCAGTATGTGTTTCTCCTGTAGTCTTCTCTTTATTTGAACCATGAGAGAGTAAGAATATTAGCTTTTTATTCCTACCTTCTTTAAGGTAGTCAGTGAACTTTAGATGCCTTGTAATTGTCTGTGTAAGGAGAAAGGTACGGGCAAGGAAGGTGAGGAATTGCACGTATGCAGAGAAAGATGGAATAGAGTATCTGGAACAATGTTGAACTGAAAAATTCTTACCAAATGAAAGCTCATTTAGGCATAACCCTGCATCTGGTATGTAGCCTAAACTTCTTGCAGCCTCTGCTACAAAACTAGAAAAATGCTGTCTGGGCAATTTGTTTGAGCTTCAAACAGTATGAATGGAGTGAGGAAGCCTCACATGTGACAGCGGGCACTAATATCTTTATTCTGCTGCACCTGAGACCCTGGCATTCCCCTTCTAGTGCTGCTGCAAAGCAGGTCAATTAACAGGAGCAGAGTGCTCATTTTTGAGCCTGTATTTAATTCCCTGAAGCTATTAGTGCCTTGAGGGAGTGGGGGGAAGGTGGAGAAGATGATTAGACTTGACCTTGTGCTATGGACTTGTGCAAACTGTTGGATTAGCAATGAACACTGTCAAACGTTGGTTAGGAAGCAGTGGGGGGACACGACACTTTGTGTAAAGCATGTTGCTGAATATGCAAGCAACCAAAATTCAAATGGAAAGGACAAGAGGGAAGCAAAAAGCAAATATTGAGGCCAACCCTGTAAGTGAGATGCTGTCAGGAGTTAATGTCTTTCTTGTTGTCAGAACATCAGTGATAATCAGACAAAATAGTACTTACTGTAGAGAAACAATTACGTTGTGCCTTCGCAACCTAAATGATTTAAAAAAATAGGAGTTACACTAAAGGAATGTGTTAGAACAGAACTTGTGATGCCTAAGCAGCAGCTGTACATCAAATAGATGGGGCAGAAAACTGATTCTGATCAGCTTTGCTTTTCTTCACCATTTCTCACTGCACATTCTCTCACATTATCCTACTATTAGCATTACCGGCTTCCATTTTGGTATGGATTACAATGTCTTGAATAAGTCTTTTTTGGGAACCATCTGGCCTCAGATGTCAAAGAACAGCTGTAGATAGAGCTGGCTTTTAATGTAGATAAAGTTCACATCCCTCTGTAAAATAAACTCAAGCAGTGCCCACACTGATTCTGACATGGCAGCACTGAGCCTTGGGGAGTTCAGATTTTCATTTTGGTCTTTTTTACCTTCAACCTCGTCCCCCATTAGGGATTCTAAGCCAAATCCTGTTCACCTTGCTTGGATGAAAATAGTTTTTGATATCCATAGGATACTTTGCTGACTTTTTTAGACCATAAAGTCCGTGTCCTAAATGTAAACATTCTTTATCAAGCAGGGTTGAAAGTGAAAGAAGGTGATATGAAACCCAACATAATTAGAAACTTGGCTATGATTCAAATTTTGCTAAATAATTTTGTTTGTTTGTTTGTGTCTTTGTGGCACTGGAGATCCAAAATCAAAAGCAGTTCAGCAAAATGAAACCACTTCAGAGGGGGAAACTGTAGGGCTGGATTCTGCTCTTGTTTTTACTGGTGTAAATCGAAAGGGATGTGGACATCTTAGAGATTTATGTAGCTGTCACAAACTGTACCCGGCCTAGGAAATGGAAGTGATTGTTGTTTTTCAGCCTGGACTGAGTGCAGGAGGGAGAATTTCAGAACTTGACATGATTTATGAAAATGCATTAATTTTCTGAATTCTTAAGACTTAGCAGTAGCATTACAGCTCAGCTGGAGCTGGAACACGAAGTTAGACAATGTCAAAGGCAGCATTAACAGGCAGGCTGCTTCCAACAATGGGCACGTGGTTGTTGCATTCCCCGTGCGTGGGTCCACGGAAAGGAGAGCAGTGCCATGATCCTTTCCTGTCCTTCCTGCCCCCGGGGTTTGGCACAGCCAGCGATGCTGTTCTGGCCCAGCCCCGCTGTGCAGAGAGGGAGAGCAGGACAGGAACAGATTCATCGGCTCCATACCCTCTTCTGGCTTTCGAGAATATGAACAGAACCTGAGAATGACCTGGCTTGCTGATCATCCCTTCCTACTTCCATTTCTGTAAGTGTAAGTACCTGTGGGGGGGTGTTCTGTGGAGCAAGCAGAGTTGTATTTGTGTTACTGCTTTAGTAATGGGCTGTGCTGTCAAAACAGAGCAAATGGGCAGTGAGCAATGAGAGAGGAAAGTAATCCCCTGTTTATACCAAATCATCTTCCACAGCCCTCTCTGAGAGGAACAAAGAGAAAGTAAAGTCAAGGGAAGAGGGTGCTGCAAAAACATGTTTTGATTACTTTATGAAGAAGTAACTGTTAATGTTCCTCTTGGAAATTTGCTAAGTTTCATTGATTAAGATTGCACTCAACATGGGAATCTTCCTCCTGAGCAGCTAGGTTACATTACACCTGACCTCTTTCCTGTTTGTTCTTTTGTTTTTCAGGAGTGACTTTTTAATAATGATTTGCAAAACAAAACAAGTCTCACTTTTCTAAGTGCTCTATCTGCTTTTCTCTATTCTTTGGCCATTGAAGTAATTGCTTGTAGGAGACAAAATATGTTCATGTGATGAAAACCGCCCCCTGTAAGTACAGTGTATATCCAAACTCCTGTCCTTATCCTCATCAGATTTATTTTTAAGATAAAGTGCCTTTGCATACAGTCTCACATTTAACAAAGTGCCATGACCTATACATTTTCCAATGAACATTAAATGAAATAAGTATTGGGCTGGATGAGTTTTAATATTTTGTACTTCCTCCATGGAGCCTCTGAAAGTTAATCCAAACCCTGCTTCCCTTGGGCTGCCAAGGTAACAAGGAACAGAAAAAAAGGGGAAAAAAAAGAAGAAGTCTCCATCAGGCTGCAGGGTAAAAGACTATTACAGGATGAAATGAAATGCTAAAAAGAGAGGTTAAAATCACTGCCCAGCTGCACTGTAGGTTTATACCTGGATTATCTAATGAAAGCAAATGAGAGGAACATCTATGATGTATGGAAGTGTGATGTAATGTAAATGATATAATTATCAACCTAAATCTAAGGAGGTAAAAGTGCTTTAGGTACATTAGTTAAAGTTTATTTACCTGAACTGCAGGAAGGGTTGGTGATGAGCCGGAGCTCCTGCACCAGTCGTGGACTGGGATTAACTTTCAGTAACCTCAGAGCAAGGGACTGTCCAGCTGTGCCGATGGCAGAGCTGGGTTTGGTTGTTCCCTACATGAAACATCATCACCAGGATAAAATTACAGATCACATACAATGTTCTGGTCAATTAAGGCTGAAAATAATCTTCTGATTGTTGAGGATCCTTTCACTGTTTTTTGTTCCAGTTGTTCTGACACCTGTCTGCGGACTTTCTCTTGCTGGGAGATTTCTCTCCATGTCTCTGACCCTGTGGTCAGACACCAGTCAGCAAATGGTGTTCAAGATGCATTTGTGAGCTACCTTGATGCTGAGGAGCCAGGTTTCATACTTGCTCACCTCTTTCAAAAGGAAACAGGTTGTGATTCTGAATTACCTTCTGGAGACTTTGCCATTTGTGGAGGTGTTTAAAGTTGACTTGTCTCCCCAGGCCACAGTTTGCTCTGTGAATGTCTGTCCAGGAGCCTTGCTTCAAGGCAAGGGAAGGATGAGTACCTGCTTTAGCTATTCCATGTTCTTTTGCTGATATCTTAACTGATGACTTGCTGGATTTGGGCTTTCTGGGAATTGAGTCTCATTTTTCTTTGCACCATAGTTCTTCAGAGGAGTCAAACTGTCCATAGATACTGTTGCTTAACCAGTGACTGAATCAGCTAGGCCATGGTGACTTCTGTGAGTGCTTGTTCACAAATCTCATCCCTTAAGTGTGCCCTGATTGCTCACAGAGATCTCCAGTCAGATCTCAGTGATGTGACTGACTGCAGTAGCTTGTTATCTGCTCTCTTTGTTTTTCAATGGTGTATTAGTACTCCAAAGTCAGAAAAATGATTGAAGTTTTAAATCAGTTGCTGGTCTTGAGAAAGCTTTTTTTTAATTCATCTTAAAATTCAGATTTTTTTTCCTTTTTTTTTTTTTTTTTTTAAATCAGAATGTGTATTACTTGATAATTTGATCAACTCGGCGGCAACAAAGGCCAGCCAGTGCCTCATAGCCTGTTGTGCCCTCTGGTTTGAATAGTAACAGCACATTTTCATGCTGAGTTTAGATGAATTGGCTCCTGCCTGTGTGTGCTGGGTAATGTCCTTTCATATTCTTGGCATTGGTAATGAATAGGATTTTGAACACAGCTTGTAGATGTTAAGGCTTATTGTAGGAAAAATGCTAACAAAAACTTTAAGCTTCTAATAAGTGCCTAAAAGCCGAAGAGGGTATCTGAATTATGGTACTAATTCAGTTGCTATTGGTTGCTTGCTAGATCTCTAATTGCCTGTACAAGCACTTCAAATCATTTGCTGATAGGTGACTTCACTTTACAGTTTCCAGATTCTTTTTTCATGTCCTTTTGCCTGTACATAAGAGAACTTGGTCAATCTGCTTACTTTTGGGCCTCCATTTGTCTTTTAAATCCCAAATATCTTCTTGAATATTAGTGGTGTTCTTGCATCTTAATTAAGATAAAAGTTTGACCTGGGTTTTTTGCCTGAAATAACAAAATAGCTCTGTTACTAATAGCATGGTTTACTACAGAAAATCCTAACCCCCTCCCCCATCAAACAACCCCAAACAAAAACCTGAACCTCCCACCCAAGACTCTACTAAAATGTCTGTTGCCTGAAGATGATCAGAGTATTTGCCACCTTGTGATTTATTTGCTTGCAAAACCACAAGCTGAAAGAAAAGCTTTACAGTGTCAAAACTGTCTACTTCTTATTTTAGCAGAGTGCATTTCTGAACAGTAACAGCTAACAAATAACAAATCTCCTTTTTTTTGAGGAATTACTGAGATTTGCAGATTCTACAGCAGAGTAATGCTATTTGATTTTACAGCAGAGTAATGCTATTTAAAAGCTGGATTTAACACAGTTAAGAGGGATTCTGTGTGTTGGGGTTGAGTTTTTTTGTTGCTTTTTTGTTGCATTTTTTTTTGTGGATGTTTGTGTGTTTTTTTCTGTGGGTTTTGTTGTGCTTTTTTTTTTCTTTTTCCCAAGACAGATGTTTATTTGAGCTGTGGATCTAATCCTGCCTTCGAAGAGAAGTGGCGGATACAGTGAATGCCAGAGCAGCACTGTGGGTTTCTACTGTACTCTCACTCTTTGTTGCTGCAGTGCTAAACAAGTTTCTGTTAATGTGGTGGGGCAGGTGAAAATGCTGGGACTTCATTAACAGTTCTGCTGATGAAGTGTGAGCCAGAATAAAATCCAGTTCCTCCCCTGTTCGCCGCGTTGGATTTGCAGGACGAGCAGAAGCAGAAAGCAGCGTGCCCTGCTCGTGTTATTTTGCTGAACAGATTTCACTAAGACCCTACGTGGGCAGGAGAATAAAAGAAAAATAGCAATAAAAATGTGAAATCTTTATGCAGTCACATTTCTGAGTGAAACCAAACATCTGAGACCTTCCAAGTGAGACTTTGCAGGCAAATTACAATGGGTCATCTGTGCTGCAGCCAAAATATACTGAGAAAAATAACTGGAGAGTGACACATTAACAAGGAAAAGGTAAGGAAATGAACACATCGTTTTACCTTGCAGCCTGTGTAATTCAGCACAGTGTCAGGAAAGGGGGTCAGACTCCAGCACAGGCGCCTGTGGTTCTACTGGTGCCTGGTTTGCCAGCTCCTTAGCTCCAGCATGTATAAAATGGATGGTCTTGTGGCCAAAAACCTCTCTAGGTCTTACGAGTAAATCTGAAGGAATAATAATGATTTTTCCAATTTCCTAGTTAGAATGAATTTAAAAATTTGGAGACCAAATAAAATGTTTTAAACCTGTTTAAAGCCATTGATTTTTTTTCCTGACAATTGTTCCCCACTCTCATGGGAGAGTAAATTCAGTGACGTGTGGGTACGGTTGCAATGGGGTGGTATTAACAGGCAGTGACAAGAGAGTCCTACCTGATTAAAAAAGTATCCAGCTCACTGATGAATTACAGTAGATGCTAAAGAAAAACCTGGGTTTGTTTTGCCCTTCATAATCTTTCTGGTAGAGCTCTTTTCTAAACAATGTTCTATATAAAATAGTTTAACTCATGCTAAAGATTGCCTCAATGTGTTTTTTAAGACATGGACAAATAAAACGTTCCTCAACAATGGCAAGTGCATCTAACACTTCAGTGTTCTCAAGTATCACAATACAGAGGAAAATCAAAAATAGAAGAAAATCAGTGTCAGGTGAAGGTGGTAACAACAGAAATTTTTTTTTAAATCCAAGTGCTTTTGGTCTCTTGGTAATGCAATCAATATATTCTCTAAAAGCTTTAAGGCAGTAAGAGTTTCTTTAAATAGTGGAGTGGCTTTGAAATTCCCTTTCATACCTGGGCAGAGCAACATTAAATCAAGAGGAAGCATCATCAAACTTACTTTGACTGATGAAAGAAAAAGGGTGGAATTTTTTTTCTCCAAGATACCCTGCTAGCTGCAAATCATTTGTGACAAAAATCAGATTTTGCATCCCTATTATCTTCCTAGGGAGATCTTTGCAGTTCTAACCAGTGCTTTCCCCTTCTTCCTAATGGTCACCAAAATCTTTGCTGGTTTGCACTCAGTCATGTATACTGGAGACTTTGCTTATTTTCCAGGGCAGACTTCAGATGATGCATAAAACTTAGGTCATGAACACTGGTGGTAATTAAAGATCCATGGTATGTATGTTCTAGGTTGTTAACTCGGGTATCTGGGCAAAATTCCAGCTCGGGTAATTATGTGCTGTCTCGCTGACTTCTGTCATCAGCTTCCGCTGGGTAAGGTACTGTGTTCGAGCCTTGTCCCACATGAGTGTGTGATGTTATTGTGTGTTGGTTGATGAGAACCTCAGCATAGGCTGGCAATCTGCTCTCACAGCTCAGCCAGCCAGCCGTGTCCTGGGCTGCATCACAAGCGGGTGCAGGGCGGGTCAAGGGAGGTGATTCTGCCCCTGCACTCTGCTCTCCCGAGAGCCCACCCGGAGTGCCGTGTCCAGCTCTGGGGTCCCCAACATGAGAAGGACATCAGGTTGTTGGAGTGGGTCTACAGGACGGCCACGAGAAGGCTGTTCTGTGGAGGCAGGCTGAGAGGATCAGGGTTGTTCGGCCTGGAGAAGAGAAGGCTCTGGAGAGAACTCACAGCACCTTCCAGTACCTAAAGGGAGCCTGCAGGAGAGCTGGAGAGAGACTTTTTATGGGGGCATGTAGTGATAAAAAAAGGGGAAATGGCTTTAAACTGAGAGAGGGCAGGTTTAGATTAGACATTAGGAGGAAATTCTTTACGGTGAGGATGGTGAGACAGTCTCCTTGGTTTCCCAGACAAATTATGGATACCCTCCCTGGAAGTGTTCAGGGCCAGGTTGGATGTGGCTTGGAGCAGTCGGGTGTAGTGGAAGGTGTCCCTGCCCATGGCAAGGGGGTTGGAACTAGATGATCTTGAAAGTCCCTTCCAACCCAAATTATTCTAAGGTTCCATGATTCTGTTAGTTTCTCAGTCTCCTGGGCATGTGCTTCTAGGATTTACCCTTTGAAAAAGTCACTAATGATTTTATATGCCTATCTTGTTGCCTCATAAAAACGTCCAGTTCTGAAAAAGCACATCCTCAACACTTACTGAAAGTCAAGTCCTCTCAGTATTTCTTGTAAAATTAAGCATGTGAAATCATGTGGAAAAATTAAGCTTTCAGCAGAAATTCAGCAATTTCTGCGCAGGTTTGGTTCACTCCTTTTTTTTTTTTTTTTTTTTTTTTTTTTTTTTTTTTTTTTTTTTTTTTTCCCATAAAATACCTCCTCCTTTCCCCCCAGTAATACTGAATTTGCCTGAGAATATGTGTGAGAATATTTTATTGAAGAAGAATCAGGGAGAACTGCAGTTCACGGAGTCTTTATCATAAAAGAGTCGATTAGTAGAAGAGAATTTTCGTCACTATTATCTTAATGTATTCATATATTTATAAATATTGACATTCTGTTCCACTGTGTTGCCTGAGTGTTAGCTGAAAGCTTTTGCATATCTAAATCATTAATACTGTAACAGATTATAGTTTGAAGGAAATGATGCCACTTTTTATTCCATCAGATGCTTTGTGAGAACTGTATTTTGTCATGTATTTGCTCTGCTGGCAATTACTGCTTAGCAGCAAATTCCTGAAGACATCGGAGGCGTAGTCCTAACAGCATCTTAAGCTGCTCAGAACAGAGGACTAAATATAGCTGTGGTCATTTTTTATTTTTAAAATTGAGTTTTATCATAAGAGTACATTTCAGTGATGCATCCCAAGGGATGAAGTTAATACAGCAGAGATTTTATGTTTGATAACATCACCCGCGGCAAACCGTGTTGTCACCGAAAAACATGTTGCCCTTGTGGAAATAACCTCCTCAGGCATAATTTTGGTGGTTTCTTGAATAACAGGAGAGGAACTCTAGGATAAAAATTTCCAAAAAACAGAGACTAGATTTTAGTGGGACTTGATCCACATATTGTGCCTCTGAGAAAAGGATACCTAGAAGAGACAGCCTCACCATCTGTAAGTGTGATGCTGGGACTGCTGACTGCGTGCACAGACTTTGCTTTCTGGTGTTGAAAAGAGTCACAGCAGTTAATGTCATGGATTTTCAGATACCAAAGAAGCAGATTTTATCCCTTTTTCAGCATTTTTCCCTGTTAAAGAGAAGGAAAACAAACGGAGAGGATACAGTATGTCATTAGATCTGATCAGGAAGACTGTGCTAGATGGGGCTAGCAGCAATTCAGGGACATTCTTGATCCATTGCAGTTATAAAGCACATAAAAATTTTGTGAGATATTAGTAAAAACTTTTTCATCATGAAACCATTGGTGGTTAAGCATTAGAACAGGTGTCCACACATGTTGTGGGATCCTCACCCTTTGACTTGGTATAACCCTCAATAGCCTGCTCTAACTTGGGAGCTGACCCTGCTTTTAGCAGGGCATTGGACCTGATGGCCTCCAGAGATCCCTTCCATTAGATTTTGTGATTCTAAATATGCGTCTGGATATTTGGAGATGAATTTATCACTTGTTATTCCACTAACTTCACTAAATTCTATCTAAAAGATCTGTCCATGTGCCATTACAGCAGGCGGGGATGTTAATTTTGACTTCAGTTGTAATTAATACATGTTCCAAGTCTCCATAGTCCTGTTCTAGTGCCCACTAAATCAGACCTCTTATGACTCTTACTCATTTCTCTAATTTCTCTAATCCATTTATATATGGGACATCTATAATAGTGTGTGGGAGGCAGTTCCACAGTATTACTGTATGAGAAAACCACCATTTTGTAGCCTAAAAGTTTAGCTACTTCTTTATTTGCATTCCTTCCCATTGCCTTCCCTCTGTGGCTTGATACAAGTTTGGCAGGCCATTTATATGAAGCAGAAACAGTAAGAAAAACATCTTGAATAAAAGAGCTTAGTACATAACACTGGATTGGGAACTGTCAACCATGACAGAAGATGAAAGTGCTGAAATTTAAATAAGCATCCTGGGCAGTGTATTTCTACCTCATCCTCAATGCTAATGTGCCTCGGCTGTGATAGTAAGACATTGTGCATGCAGAAGTTACAGCCTCTTCTCAGAGCGGGGCTGGTGTGCAAGGGATTATTTCTCAAAACTTGCTGACTAGCAGCAAGTCCTGGGCTGGTTTAAGAGCATCCTTTTACCCACTGAGGAGCAGCCCAGCAGATCATCGCTCCTGAGAGGAGCCAGATTTGAGCTTGTGACCCGGAGGTGAAAAGCTTTGTATCCCATTAGCTGCTCTCTGGGGGATGTTCAGTCTTTCCAGTCTTAACTGTTTAAAGTTTGCTGGATTTTCTCTGGTGACTGTGTTTGGCAGCAGTGAACTGTTGATAAGAAATGAGATCAGACCCCTTTCCCCAAGGTTTCCTCCTTCACCCTTTCCACTTGTAGCTCCACAGTTTGGTAGTGAAGAGATCAGTTATTAACCAACACTCTACAGTAGTTGAGCAGGAAAGTGTCCCAACATCTCTTTAGGAGAGTCTTTAGCTCGGAATCGTGCAAGTCACTTCTTGAAATGGCTGTAAATATTCATGACTGGAGCAAGCAGAAGAATTGTAGGTAACAGCTTTGTAATCAAATCAAGCTGGGTGTCGGAGCCTTCTCTAACTTGCTTGCAAGGCAGTTTGCTGGTGGGAACGGGGGAACGTGGTATTTGCAGCCACTTCCCAGACTGCTCTTCAGAGCACCTAGCCAATGACCATGACCAGACCTCCCTGGGAGATGGGAATGTCTGGCATCTCTGTGTCTGTGCAAGAGAAAATTTGTTTCAATAAAAATGTTGGCTGTAATAAGCAAATACTGACTTTCCCGTAAGCCTAATTCTTTTTTCATGAACGGTGTATAGTATAGGAAATTACTTTTATTTCAGGCATTTCTGCCTTGAATGGTGTGTGAGAATGGGTGATTCTACTTGAAAGAACATAAGATAAAAAATGAACAGTGATATTGATACTTCTTTAACAAATCAACCGAATTAATTCTGTTCAGATGCTTCTCAGTATGTCCATATTGAGCAGCCTGATAGAAGGAAACCAAGGAAGACATCTCTTGCTATGTATGGAGAATCGATTTGAGCAGATAGCCTGGAATGTGGGAATCTGCCACTACAGCCGTGATGCAACCAGTGGTGCTGGATGGCATTCCTTGTGCAGCCTGACAGGATGCCTCAGTGCAGTGTAGCTCTGCCAGCTGTCTCTCTTCCATGGAGTGTAGCACAGTCCATTTAGATTCAATTTTGTTTTTATTCTTTGATGAGTGTTTAATAACCATTTCCAAATCTCTGCACAGTTGGAAAGTGACATTGTCAAGAACAGGTGCAGTCAGCTGAAATTATGTGGTAATGCTTGTTGTAACAGCACTGGGAGGAAGTAAAGCGGAAAAGTTTTATTTCCTTCAGGGCAGAGTTAGCTAAATGGAATTGAGTTATCCTGGGATAAAATAATTACCCTCTTGGTTTTGGCTCGCTTTCTGTTGTGAGAAAAATGGGATGGCATTTTTGGCTAGAAGTAAAAAGTCATATATTCTCATCCCAGCCTTGATATCAGCTGGCTGGATGACATTTGAAAAATCACATGAACAAAATGTGGAGTTCACTTCTACAACCAGGTGCTTATATGAGCCACCTAGTTTCTGAATGTAAACTCATAACTTGCTTTTCATTCTGAACACCCAGCCATTCCCAGCACTTGCGATTTGGGTAATTACTGTATATTCATACAAACACTCAGCTTTATTTCTGCTGTAGGAACTCTCTGAGTGGCCAGGAAGATTAGTGGAACCTAGAGGCATGCAGCACCTTCTGAAATAATTATTTTATTTCCTAGTTTCTTCCAGGTTAAATTGGAGGCAATAATTCATATGTCATTACATTGTTTTGAGGCTTTTAATCAGCTAGAGTTGGGTACTGTGAGATCCTGAGTATCATTGGCTCTGATGGATATTAATAGCTGAGTATGCAGAGCACCTGGTGCAAGAAGGAATCTTAATATTTGCAATTGCTTTGAGGTCTTTGCTTTGAGATGCTTTTCAAGTGCTCAGGCTTATTAAACTCTATCCTAGTGCTAGGAACCCACTGCTCTGTCAGTGGGGATGAGCTGTTTGTGGCAATGTTCTTTTATTCACTATATGTTTTACTGCTTTTTCTCTGATATTTTTCCACTGGCTGCTTCATATAAATGTTTTGGTGAACTCTGAGTGCTCAAAAGCCTCCCCTGCAACTCTCCACTCTCCTTTTCTCTGTTTCCTTTTTCTGATACTCCACTTTTTTGCTTTGCTTCTTCTGTGCGGCAAAACAGCAGGCACAGCAATCCCTGTCCTCCAGAGCAAAAGGATTACAGGGGTTACACGTTGTAAAAGTGTACATGGAATGAATAATGCCCATTAGAAAACCTGTTTGTTGACTAAGGGAAAGTAGCTGGGGAGGAAGGAAAGAGAAGAAAAAGATTTACTTCAAATTATTATTCCCTGTTAAATCTTTGTTCGCGTGAACAGCTGATGTCTGTGGAAATTCTCTAAACTCCTCGCCTTTACCAGGAATCCCCTCTTCCTCGCTTTAACTCCCTGTTTGCCAATGGATTCGTTACCTCAGTAGATGGCAGTCTCCTTCCTCCGAGGCGGCGCAGGGGCCGTGAGACGGAGCTGGAGGGCGGTGCTGCGGGTGCCCTCTCTGGGAGGAGACAGAAAGCCCCTGGTGCGGTCAGGATTGCTGCGCAGATTGCACGAAAGTAGGGGTCTTCCACCCCGATGGGCTGTAGCTCTCGTTAATTACATCTCATCTTTCCAAGTTAACAGTTGCTGTTTTTATTATACCATAAAGTTTGGAAGCAACAGGGACGTGAGATCCAAGCCCTGTCTCATTAACAGTAGCTTTGCGTGGCTGTTGAGCCTTGGAGCTGCTACTCATGCACTTAGTGGAATTGGAAGGGATGTCAATCCCAACATGTTGTCTTTAGCAGGGTGTTTGTCCTAAAATATGAGAATAGGCCCAAGCAGGTAAGTTATGTGGGTAAAACCCTAAGGACAAGTGACATAGGAGGAGGTGTGCTGCCCTCGAGGGCAGCTTCTCACACAGAGACAAATGTGCCCATGAAAGAGAAACTCTTTTATTTCATTCACATTGTGACAGCTGCAGCAAAAACCTGCACTGTTTCTAATATAACACAAAAAATAATTTACTTTGTATTTTGTTACTAACAATTAAATATTAAAATTTTATTAAAATATTTTATGAAGAAATGAAATTTAGCATCCATTTCATGTTAAATTATTGAAAACTTTCAGTCCTAAATGAATGAATTACATTTAAAAAGTCACTTGTGAGACTTATAAAGAATCCAAATTGTATTTTGAAGTTGAGTTTTTTTGGCTTCTGAGAGAGGTTTTGCATGGTTTGACTTTACTCCAAGAGAAACTGGTGTGATTCTGCATGTTAGCTGGAGGAGGCAAATCAAATTCCAGACCCTGACACCATCATATGATGGGAGAAACTCAGTTCTGGAGTTCCCAGTTGAGGGTCAAATCATAGGATAGATTTGAAGATAAAAACTTTGGGTTTTTTTTAGTTGGTTTTTGTTTTAATTTTACTCTCACCAGTGAGCAGTGTCCAGAGCATCAATGTGTCTGTGAGACAGTAAACCCATTACTAACTGGGCAGCTGCCTGTTACACCAGCTGGAGTTTGTTTTGACCTTTGCAGCCTTCAGTCCCATCCACCATGCACTGCAGTAGTCAGGCTTGGAGGGCACATATGTATATATATACATATATATATATATTTATGCATATCCTTGTCTCTTCTTCACCGTTAGTACGGAGGAACATACATGTGTGAAAGGATTAATTACAGAGTTCACTCTAAACTGTCCTAGCTTATTACAATTTTTTCCCTTTGAGCTTAAAAAATAATTTAGAAAAAATAGTTATTAATACCTCTAACTTTAGAGCCGCTGAATACATTTTGGTTAAATATTTTACACCCTGAATTTTCACATCCTGTGGGCTGTCATAGTATTACTACAACACCTGCTTCGAATCCTTCTCTCTCCTACCTGTCAGTGCATCATTTCATGCTCCACTAAGTGGTGCGAATAGCAAAACCATCTGTTCATTACTCATGTAGCCATTGTGTGAAATATGAATGGAACATCTCATGTCTGAAAGAGTCATTGTCAACTGAGTCCAGCTGGTTTGGCTGTATTCTGCCCAGAATCCAGAGTCCAATTGCTTCCTTCAGTTGTGCTTAGTCTCAGCTCACTCCAGTTGCTCCATTCAGTTGTGTTTAGTCTCAGCTCAGTACTGTTCTAGCAAATGTCTAATCTGTCATTCAAAATCCTCTGTTTATTCAGTTTCTCCCCCTTGAAGTGTAATTTTTAGGTACACTATAGGGTTGAGATCCTTGCTAGGACATTAACTGTGGCACGAGGTCATTCTTTGATTTTTATCTCTGTAGGCACAGCAGATAAATGAATAATTTATGTGTGTATACTTACAAGTGAGGGAAAGGGATACATTTGTTATGTATTAGAGGAAGTTAATGAATGTTTTGAAGAACCTGTTTTCCCCCCCACACTATCTTTACTGAAATAACTTCCATCAAAAGTTTTCTCCACCACGTGCAGAGTTCCATCTCCGTCAGAGCTGTTTGTACTGTTCTTTGGTTTGGCAGAAGGAATTGTTCCTTGGGAAGCCATCATTGTCAGCACCACACAGATCAGATGGCAATGGTTTCTAAAATAGCAGGTTAATATCCCTGTCTGACAGGATTAAATGCCTAACAGTGATTCTTGCTTTTACAGCTATCAGGGTAAGTGATGCCATATGCAGTGATAAAGATGTGACATTGTTCAGCTTGTCTTTTGGAGAATGATTAAATGACATGCTTAAATCCTTTGTGGCCTCACAGGTTTGATGGTACTGAGTGATACAGTGGAGCAGAACAGCTAAACCGTTATGAACAGTGGCTAAGTACCTAAAATTTAGTTTGTGCTTAAGAGTTGCAGGTCGAAGGAACAGCACACACTATTTTCATTTGTAACTTAGCAAACTGATACATTGTAAAATCTGTCTGTGGTGCAAGCTTTCCCACGCTCCTCCTGGAGGCGCTCCTCCCTCTGGGGTTGAAAAGACTGGATGGCAACGCATTCGGTAAAACCGGAACCTGCATCATCCCTTTAGACTTTAGGGCAAGATTCTTGTTTTGAATTTAAATATCTGAATAGAGTTGTCTACATGTGAATGAAGCAGAAGGCAAAGATTTTGTTACTAAGTCGGTAAAGATCTCGTAAGAGTCTAGAGCTTTTCAGCTTCTCAAGCAACAGTCTAGGGCTGTTCAGCACTGTGTGCTGGTTGCTGACATCAGATTGAAAAACAGTGTTTGGAGTGGTAGTCTGGTCTGCGTTCTTATTTTTTTGTTGCTAGCATAGAATTAAATATTTGTCTTGTATGATATGAATTATTCACACTAAGATATTGCAGAAGACAGTATTGGGAGAGAGAGAGAGAGATCTCAAGTGCTAAAAGGGTCGTTTATCTGCAAAGTCAGGATTAGCTGTACCAGTGCATTCGGAGAAAGCCTTGGAAGGGTGGACCATGTCTAGCAGGGGCTTGGGAGCCTCATCCACCTCTGACATGCTGATAGTCTCATTGATCTGGATTCTGTTACAGGTGTTTAAGAAGCTTATCTTTATGCTTACGTTTTTCTCCAGTATGGAGGTAGGAAAAAATACTTTAACTTTGGTGTCTTTTGGCTGTTAATCTGTAGTTCCTTAGTGTTTTTCCTTTGGGGTATCATGTATTGCTTTACATATGGAAATGACATCATTAACCAAAAATATTAGGAATTTGAGAATTCTTTGACTAAATTTTAATATAATATTATGTGTTTCTTTTAAAATAAGACGTTGTAGCTGTCTGGCATACCCCTACTCCATCAAAGCAAAACCTGTGATTCTTCAGTCTCTCTGTTGTGTAGTTTTAAGAGATCTCCTACCAGTAAATTAACCCTTACATAATCAAGCAACCAACAATTTACAGTGGGATAAAACACAACCTGCAGGTTTGCATTATGTGCATTGGCCAGGTTCATAGGACGTGAGCAGTTTTGGGTCAGCCCTAATGCTGAAAAATGACTCAAAAGTTCAGAAATCTGGAAAGCTGCCGGTGTTTGCTTTGCTTAATAAAGCAAACTGTAAGTCAAACATTTAATCACAGCATTCTGGTAACAGGGGGCCTGTTTCAATACAGCTCTTTTATTGGCCTCTTTGTACTTCAGAAATAATAATGGTGATCCTGGCGGATGAGGTGTTTTCAATGCAAGCCTCATGTGGAACTTTTATTTTCAGACACAGACCTGGTATAACAACATGAATCACCGATGTGAGAGCTGTTCTGATCTATGGTGGTTTTTCCAGTAGGGAAATAGCCTGCTGGGTTTATTAATGTTTGTCTAATTTACATCATGAGGGCCATTTTTTAAATGGCCCTGTCTGTTTGCTTTATTGCCGGTGCATGTGTTGGCAGGAGGGACCCGCAGTGTGAGGCTGCTCATTTCTGAGTGGGGCAGGAAGCTGAGCATTGTGTCCTCCTGGATGCTCCCTGACTAGAGAAAATCTCCAAGGCTTCAAGCTCTGAAGGCCTGCACACCACTGCAGGTGTCCGTGTTTCTGGGTGGTTTTTCTAGTTCCTCAGCAGAGCTTTGTGGCAGTGGGAGAAGAGCAGGGCAGGGGAGGCAGGAGAATGGGGCTTGTGTGCTCAGCTGGGACACAACACAACACAACACCTGTTTCAGTTTCAAGATTTTAAAGGGGAGTCTGTGTCATTCCTCTTCTTACAGGTGCTGCACACATCAATTATAAAAGGGGGATTTTTGCAGCTCCCTGTGTGCCAGTGGTCACAGCACCAAGCCTGACAGAGTTCAAGAAGCATTTTGGTGAATCTCCCTCTCCTCTGAGGGGTGGGTTACAGGAGGCAGTATCACATCTGTTACCGACACTGCTGCAGTGACATGGGTGAGACTCTTTAGCTGAAAAGACTGATCTGCAGGTCAGACTGAAATTCTGTTGGTGTTTTTTTCCCCTCCTCATTCATCTCAAAGGGGAATAAATGAAAGGAAAAGGTAATAGTACAGTTGAAATCTAGCAGACCAAGTTGGGATCTTTGTCTTCCAGTGAAAATCTGGAATCTCTCTTTGGTTTGCTAGTTACTCTGGATTACTATGACGAGGTAAGAGTTTGATCAAGCTGCTATAATTTTTGTCAACTGTTTTTAATTGGTTTATCTATCTACACACTCATAGGCAATATGTTTGTCTGTGCTTGACTAACATTGTACTTCATTGTTTTAGTGTGTCCAGAACTAATTCAGTTTGCAGTTTCTGTGACTAAATCCTTTTTACCTAGGTGGGAAAACGTCAAGGAATCCTCCAGTCTGAGCTGTAATGCCTGTTGAGTTTGTCAGCGAGAAGCAGTGAGGTACCCTGTCCCACGGTGCAGGCAGGTAAAGCAGAGGCTGAGAGTTGGAAAAACCCTGATCATTTCCCTCAAGTTTCTGAGTTATATTTAACTCTCTCACTAGTACAGCTTTATACAAATTCCTTGAAGGAATGTGTTTGAGTGACTGATTCTCTTTGTGTAAACACATTGCAGAATTTAAGGTTTTGAGGTTATTTGGATTTTGGATAAAAAGGTTCTCCAAAGGAGCTGTTTAATCTGGTACACTGGCTGTACTTAGTTCCGTATCAGACTCTAAGGAAGAAGTTACAGGCAACATATTTTCTTCTTTTTCCTGGGTAGGAAATTTTTTTCTTCACTTTGTGTGGACAGCTGCTCAGCTGCAGGTAAAAAAAATGTTGTAGTTTATGGGACTGCCAGCTGGAGCCAATTAAAATCTAATGGACCAGAGTTGGCACTAAAATATCTTATTCTGCCCTAGCAACGTAAAGGTTTTATTCTGCTGCTTATACGTGATTTAAAAGTTTTACAGTGTTGTTAAGAAACAAATTTACTTACCATTTTGCAAACCAAACCATGTTTGAATTCAGAGTCTGGCACAGAAATATTTGCATTTGGGTCCTTTAATAAGGTGGTTGTTCTACCAAGCATGAAGTTGGGATGGAAGGACTGTCCCTACCTGACATTCTCTCTTCAATATATGAGATGGAAGCAGAGAGTTGAAAGGCTTGCTTCAGTCACACCAAGGATCTGCTACATACCTGGAAAAAAAGTGTGGCTCTTAATATAATCTGTCCTTTGGTGCTGACTGCCTCAAGCAAAAGAAGCGTAGGGCAAGATGAGCAGCTTGAGCTACAATATTGGAGAGTGAAAATCATTATTATTGAGAGTAACGTGGGCAAAGGGAGACGTGGCTGAGGTGTGCTAGAGGGACACAATAGGGAGTAAGAGCTCAGCAGAAAGAACTGAGTTTTGGAAAAAGAATTCAGTTCATTTGAACTGGAAGGAGCTGTTGTTTGTTCTTGAGAGGTATGATTCAGACTAAGTTCTTTGTGCAAACCTAAAGGCTTAAGAATATTTTTTGCCTTTCCAAAATAAAATATTTTCAAAGGTTGATTTGAAACTTTTTCACTTCGTTTTGAAAGGAGGGGGGATTTTTTTTTTTCCAAAACATACAAAGTTCCCCAACACTGTGAAACACGGTTCATATAGGCAGTCTTTTTATCTAGGAAACCTTTCCATCTCTTTAGTTTGCGGTAGTTTAAGTGCATTTCATTTCATGTTTTCAGTGATAAAATTTCATGCAAGGTTTGTGTGATAAGCAGGAACTCGATTGCTTGTGATTGTTTCTCCACCTTCTCAAAGATGGCTCAGGGCACAAAAGATATCCTGATAAGAAGTGCATAAGTAATCCTGTAGATGCATGAAAAAGGAAGAGATGATTCTGAAGGCCTAAGCCTGGAGCATGCCATGCCAGCCCTTGGTGTCCACAAACCAAGGGGCTGCGCATTTGGAAGACTGAGAAATGTGAATAGTGGGCATTTGAAAGTGTCCCATTTCTTTGTTTTGCTATTCATGGGGCAGATCTAAGCTGCTTTCAAGTGTTTTCCTATTTATTCAAAGATTCATGTATTCAAAGACTGGTCAACATGGTTGCAGTTCCCATCCTGAACAGACCATTTTTAACCCAGAAATGGGTTATTCCACATCTGTGTGCTTATCAGGTTGCTCTAGAGGACAAGAAGAAAATCAGATTGGGAGGACTATAAAAGAGCATGAGAAATAATTGAGTTTAAAGATACTTGTATGGAACAGATTATACAATGCCTGAAAAACTTGCCTTTGGATGAAGTGCTTCAAAATGTCCGAGGAGGATCACAAAATTTAGGGTGCATGTAGTGTAATGGTAACCACAGAGAGTTGCTGTTTGTCTTGCTTTGACTTGTCACGGTGTTTCACTGGTCCCTGGATGACCAGTCTGCTTATGGATGAAGTACTTTCTGTTCCTGTTGGGATATAGGCATTTATTTGCTGTCTTGAGGGAATGCTACCCTTGGATGGGTTTGTGTTGAGGGGCATTTGCTGTTAGACACTCTGAGGTGAAGATGTGGAGCTCAGAGAGAACTGTCCTCAGAGGAATGCAACTGGGGCCAGGCCTATTTCAGTCTTAATTTTCTTTTTTTTTACATAGTTTTCCTTTTCCTTTGGGAAATCATTAATGTCTATTTTGGTGAAAATAAGTTAAGGAAAATACAAATAATTTCTCAGAGCTTTACATGGTAAAAACTAGGTAGGTCATCTCTTCATGATATATTCAGCTCCCCTCCATACGGAAACCAAGGTTTCCAACAGAAGCAGGGATCACACAGCTACAGGGTGGTCCTCAGGCACAGGGCTCAGAGATACTCCCATGAAACTATTGGAAATACTCCATAGGTGGTGATATGGTCCCTGTATCAAAGCCAGAGCACTTCCCTCTCTGAACCTGTCAATGTGTCACTTAAAATAGACGTTAAATTTATATTTGAAGAGACACACAACTTCATAATATTAATAACAGCTTCATAATGTTAAAGAGAAATATATAACCTAATTGGGGAATTAATGTAGACTTTTTTGGCTGCTCTTCAGGCAGGAGATTTATTAGAAGCACTGTAGTACTCTAATTCTTAACCCTTCTCCTCCCTCTCAGTTTACAGTACATTTCTCCAGTTGCCTCTCTCTCTTAGGAGCACTCTTGAAATGGAATATTTTTATGTTCCAGTTTCTAGAGAAGTTTGTGGAGGAGAAGGAGAAAGAAACCAATCCAAACCAGATAATGGTGATTCATAGTAAGAACGATCGAGGTTGTAAAACACCCTGGTAGGGTTTCTGACAAGTTGGCATGTCTCCTTCCACATCAATAAATTTGTCACTGGTGAAACTGTTTATTCCTTCACAGTTGTGTGATTTGTGCCCGACCTTTTGTATTGCATATGTGGACCTATAGCTCATCCTCAAACAGTAGAAGATGAACTCTGACAAATAGATGTCCGTGACTCTCCTGCAATTTATGCAGGATTCGTGTTTTAAAAGGGTAGTGTGCATGATTTAAGTAGGATTTGAGTATATGGCCATGGTTTGTCCTTTGCTGTCAGCAAAGCCATCCTAAGTTCATTTCTTTAAAGAAGCTCCAGGCCAAATGTCAGGAAAAATTAAATCAAGCAGTGATGTAGTCCCATAGGGAAAATGTATTTCAATTGTGAGGTATTCATGGGTATAATATGTCATCCCATAGTCTGTGACTGTTGGGTGCACTTACAGGCAACGTGGCCTGGTAATTGCTACTTGTTAAGAAATTTGGCTATGATTAAAAAAGACCTACCAGGGAGAAAGACAGTTTTGTTAATTTTATTTATGAGACTTTCATCAAAATTGGAATGATGTGTGTACATAGCGGAAAATCCTCCATGGTACAGCATCTTTTATTAAAGAACACTGTTTTTGTCTTCCAGCAAGGAGATACCGTAATCTTTTAGAGCTTTGGTTTCTGCAGCCTGAGAAACAAGTTAGACACAAGCTCCTTGTTTTGCTCAGCCACCAACATTTTGCTTTGCAACTTGCCCTTCCTAAGGGGCGAATTTTCCGTCATCCCAACAGATGCAGGATGAAGCTAGGCTTGTCAGATCAGTCTGGATCCAAGCATGGAAAGAATTGACTCTACCCTCTGTAGTTTTGTGTTTGTAGAGAGTTTCTTCTTTCTCCTGGCATATTCTAAATAAAACAAACCAGACCGTTACGGTTCAGATTATTCTTTAGAGTGGACACGTGACCCAGGAGCAAGGTGGAGGAGGTCACAGTTGGAGGCCTGGCAAGCTGAGATGGAGCCACAAACTGCCTCTCCATGAGACGCTTCCCTGCCCATTCTGTTGGATTAGTTTATTCTCTCAGCTTTTCTGGGGACATGAAGGCTTGCAGTGGTTTTATTTATCATCTTTAATTACAGATAGGTCAACTTTGTGGTATCAGTAGCCATGAGCACTGACATGTAAGGTTCAAACCTCAATGCCATTCTTAGCCCTGTTATTTGATTATTGTGAAGCCTTGCATGTGGAACACACGTTATTATTTGGGAAGAGGATCTTTTCAGATGCAAATGGACATTTAAATCAGAAGAAGCTGATGCTCATTTGATAGCAACATCCTTCCAGAATGGAAAGTTGTATCACCTATTGGATCCTTATGGAACAATAGACCTGCTCCCTCAGCTGGACAAAATCATTGTATTGCTTTGGGCTTCAGCAACTCTCTGACATTAATGATCTGAGTGTTGTTCCTGTATCTGAGGAAGGGGATAATGAAGCCACATTTCATGGATTTAAGAAATAGAAGGGCCCAGATTCTGCTTCAGCTTGTGTCACCCTAAGGTGAGAAGAGGGAAATTTAAGTAATTTTAAGCAGAGCACCCGTGTTATTCTACAGTAACACTTTTCCTAGCCAGCACCCCAAAACCAACGACAGAAAAAGAATGAATCATAAGAATTTCTGAATAGTGTCATTGTGCTCTAACACAATGCACGAGATGTGCTGGGTAAGGAAATAGGTTGCACAGAGTTTTGAATAGGAAAAAACCCTCATGTAGTTAACCCTTTAGAGTCTGCTGTAGGCAGGAAAATGAAGGATGGTTTGTCATCAGACAGGTTCACATCTGGCCCTTTTGTGTCTGGCATGCCAGTCATTTTGGGGGACATTTTATTATTCATGGCCTATTTGCAAAATAGGTCTTTTCACTTCAGCTTTATCACTTTTTGTGCGTGTGTGTGTATTTGTTGAATTTAAACATCCATCTAAAGGAAGACACAGTTTTTGTTATATTCTTTAGTATTTATTCTTCTTCTGTGTCTTAGAAGAATGATGAATTACTCGAGTTTTGTTAGAACTTGAGTACTTCAGGATACAGTTAACCAATGCCTCTTCACTGGAAAGGAACTTGGTTCACAGATCAAAGTGTATCTTTCCCATAATAGTGAGCAAAAGATTTTAATCAAGCTGCCCATACGACCATAAAGAGACAATCTCTTTTCCTGGGGAGTAAAGGCTGATTGTGAATTCATTGAATCTTTCCAAAGTGCATTTCATTACAGTGGTTTTTCTTTGCTGTATTGCTGGAATTCATTGTATTGCTTGGATTTAGTACTTTTTCCCAGGTCATTCCAGTGTCCGACCTCAATGACGCTATGCCACCCACAGACATCTGTTTTACATTTCTAATAAAGATGCTACATAAGCCAGAAGCTACTAAGAGCATAAAAGCATGTTTATGGATTAATTTCT
Source organism: Empidonax traillii (assembly GCF_003031625.1). Classification (NCBI taxonomy): domain Eukaryota; kingdom Metazoa; phylum Chordata; class Aves; order Passeriformes; family Tyrannidae; genus Empidonax; species Empidonax traillii. The sequence continues at coordinate 740,894 of NW_020955880.1, forward strand.
TAAATAAGTCCTTTATATATTTCTTATGTAAAGGCTTTTCTAAACATTGGTGCTGTCTGTTTAGACCAATATCTAACGTTCACTGCTCTTGGGTAGAGTAAGCATTCATTCCCATTCTTTCTTCCCCAAGTTCTCCTTTACTTTGTTTCTTAACAGTTTTCCTCTTTTTGATATTGCTGCTTGCAGTATTTTTCTCCTTTGGTTTGTCTCCTTCCCAATTATTTCCCCCTTCCTTCACTGGAACCAATATTACTCCGTTTTTTTTCCTAGATAGTTGTTTTCCTTAACATTTCCTTGTTCCCTCATTTTATTTTTTTTAATGTTCTCTCTGTTTTTGTTTATTGAGAGGTTTTTGCCTCCATCCTAATTATAATTTACAAAAGTAATTCAAATATATTTCCCTGTTCTATCTTCATAATATTTGACGTGAGATTATGCTTATAGTAGCTGTTACCTCTTGTATTCCCTTCCTGCTCTGCTCTGCACTGATGTGGCCTCACCTTGAATATTGTGGCACTTTTGGTCACCACAATAAAATAAAGATATAAAGCTGTTAGAGAGGGTCCAAAGAAGGGTAGTAAAGATGGTGAATAGCCTTGAGAGGAAGCCGTGTGAGGAGCAGCTGAGGGCATTTGGTCTGTTCAGTGTGGAGAAGAGGAGACTGAGGGGAGACCTCATGGCAGTTACAACTTCCTCGTGAGGGGAAGAGGAGGGGCAGGCACTGATCTCTTCTCTCTGGTGACCAGTGACAGGACCTGAGGGAATGGCCTGAAGTTGTGTCAGGGGAGGTTTAGTTTGGATATTAGAAAAAAGGTTCTTCACCCAGAGGGTGGTTGGGCACTGGGACAGGCTCCCCAGGGAAGTGGTCACAGCACCAAACCTGACAGAGTTCAAGAAGTGTTTGGACAATACTCTCAGGCACATGGTGAGACTCTTGGGGATGTTTCTGTGCAGGGTTGGACTTAATGACCCTTGTGGGTCCCTTCCAACTCACCATATTCTGTGATCTGTGGTACAGTTGATCAGCAACACTTGCAGGTATTTCGTTCCCTTTTAGAGTCTCATTCATTACCTTCTGACCCCGGCTGAGGCTCTTGAGAGAGGGGAGCTCTCACTGAATTTATTAGGAAAGGGTTGTTATGAAGCAAAGAAAGAGCATTGTGTAATTGGTAAATGAAGCAATCTTCACAGAAGAAGATTGAAGACAGTATGGTTTTTGGGAGTTGTGATTCTTAACTTGACAAAGCAATTTATGTAGATGTTATCAAATGATGTTCTAGTGAAGAGAGCGTAGTCCAGAGCTGCCCTATGCTGCAGGCTGTGGGAGCTGAACCAGCTCCCCCCAGATCAGGGGGACGGAGCTGTCCAGGCCTGCAGCTTTCTATTTCTTTGCATTTAGCCTTTGAAAAATGTGGGTAAAGTTTTCAGACTCATTTATGTAGTTTGGTGCATAATGATAGATGTGCTTTTTACAGAAGCCATTTGTAGTGTAATGGTTATGTTACAGTTTTATTTCTAAAGACTTGAGGGATTCTGTTCAGGCTATATGACTCACAACTTTGAAGTCACTGAGCAAAGGGTCAAGCCCTTCTTCACTCAATAGATGCTTTCAGCTCCAAGTGCTACTACTACATTCAGGGCTAAAACTCTTGTTATTGAAACAGCTGTAGCTTCAAAATGTCGTGAAGCTGCACGAACGCTTCATTTCCTGCAGTGAATCATTTTGCTTATGAAAGTATAAGAGCTAGGGACATTTAGGAACACAAAAAAGAGAAAGAAATAAACCTTCTGTGCTCTGAAATGGATTTTTTTCCCCCATTGGATAACTTTATCCTATCACAGCAGTAAAATGCAATGATATGGAATAATTATGTGCTCCTAAGCTTTTCCAATTGATCTACTGTTGTGAAAATATATTCAGTAAATTCACCTGAGTGACTTTGGACAGCAAAACACAAGGACATTATGAATAAAAGAAACACTAATTTGGCTGATACAATGGAGTGTTGTGACCACAGGAACATCATTGTCAACCTCTATTCTAGATTAGAGTAGGTTTGTTGTCAGAAAAATCGGTGTGTGGTTCAGAAGGTGACCTCAATGATTACTTATGGGCTTTCATATTTATTCTCTCCCTCTACTTTCTGGTCTTAAAGTTTAATTTTGGATTGGAAAACCAAGCCCTCTCCTTCCTGTTACTGATAGCAGGAAGGTGATTTCTTTTTTTATTCTGAGAGAAACCAAATCACAGTTTTTCTGGCTGAGCAAACAGGAAAAATAAAGCCTAGTATTCTTCTCTTGATTGGCTTCCTGATACTGTTCATATTTAAAATATAATTTAGTTTTAAAAATACTCAGATTTAAGGGAGGAGATACTTGGAAAAAAGAATGTGCCATTATTAGTGATTTGCAGTATCAGTAACTGCATTTTGAAGCAGCGCTGTCTTCCCCGGGCTGTATTAGCACTGTGAAAAATGAAAACAGAAAAATGCAATGTCACAGATAAAAAGTATACTCATTAGTATTCCCCTGTTTTCCTGCAAGTATTCATCTTCTGCATTTGTCAGCCATACTTTAAAATACGAGGTAAAAATTGTTTAAATGTTTGTCAAAGGGGGACATAGGAGTTAGGAAATGCTGTAATGAGAAGTTATTTCAATACACGAGATAATATATGTGCTTTGTAATACACACAGTTTGATATTATTAGGACATTACTGCAGAATTAACAGATTTCAAAAGACACTATGTAACAGCCCATGAATATGATATATTGCAAATAAGGTCATCTTGTTGTACAGCTAGAAGTAATAAATTTATAGTGCTCAGGATTGTTTTTCTGTATGCATTTATCCTTCAGTGGCATTTGAATGTTTTTCTTTGTGTCTTAAAACAACAGAACAACTTGCTGTCAAAGCTCAGAAACAATGAAAATAGAACGACAATTAAGATAACAGGGGAGGCAAAGTGCATTTCAGAGGGTGGGTAGCAGAGGAGAATGTGCCTTCAAAAACATATGTTTATATATTTTAATTTTAAGAGTATAATTTTAATGAGACAGTAACCTGCCAAAATACAGAGCTGCTTTAACAAAGAGGGGAGCAAACCTTTTGTGCTTTCAGTTTTTGTACTATTATAAGTTTGAAAATTTCAACAGAAAGTTTTAAATTTTATGGATTTATAATTAAGTTTTTGAATTTTAAATGAAATTTCTATCAAGCTGCCTCCTAGATGAGAGGATTTGGGAAAAGAAGAAAAGAACCCCCAACTATGGAGAAAAAGAAAAAGGAGACCTAGGAGTCTTGTCAAAGTAATTAAACAAAATCTTTCCATCTCTCTGCAAAAATGTTGGTGTTTTCCCCCCTATTTTTAATTATGGAGAAGTCAGTTTCTGTCTATAAACACATACGTCAGAAAAAAAATACTTGTTCTATTTTTTAAATTACAGTAGAAGTGAGAGCATCTAGCCTGTTTCTGAATGGCGTGACAACGATAATTACCCTCACAGGGAATAATGTTTGAGAGTAGAGGGATCTTGAGGTGTCAAAGACATGGCGAGATCAAGTGGCTGGAAACAAGCTAGAAAAAATCAAGCAGAAGGTAAAAACACAGGTTTTTAACTCAAGTGTGTGTGGGTGTTATCCCGAGAAACTTCTTATCGGGGGTGCTGCTCTATCTCCATCAGTTGATGTTTGCAATTGGTAGGAAGGCTTTCTAAAGAAAGATCTGAGAGATTTTTGCTATTTATTCATTCCATTCTATCGGGGGCGGAGTCAGATGAGATATCACAGCAGTCCTTCTGGTCTTAAGAGTCAGAATCTATAAAACATATTTTTGGGCAGCTTTGTGAGTCTCTCCTCTCTGGCTGTGAGATTCATCCTTCATGCTGAGCTGGAGGAACCAGAGGTGTTGCAGAGAAAGGGTTACCTGACCATTTTGAGGGGGTGGTTCAGAGGACCTGTGTAATCCAGGGCTGACGTGTCGTCTGTGAACCACTTGACAGCTGTGTGTGTTGGCTTGTAGATGCATCCATCTGGGACACCCTCATCACTTCCCTGCATGTGCCTCTCTCTGCTTTATTCTAATTCCCAGCTCGTCCCCAACCAGCTGGTAAACATGCAGCGGTGGCTTGATGGCCCCTCTGTGATGTGCAGACTGTATTGCTCGAGCTGCTGCAATCCTTTCCTTGAAGAAACTTTCATTTGGGAAAATGAGTTTTTGAGCCAAACAATCTGCTGTCTTCCTTAGCTTGTACCAAGGATCCTGATTGCAAAGCCAGGGAGAAGAAGAGGACCTCCTTTTCCGAGCTGAGGTCAGTGGTGGAGGAGGTACATTTTTCACCTGGTTTTAGTCTTGCATGGAGTTAGATGTGGCACTTCTGTTCCTGCAGAAATGTACCATGCTAGTCACATCGTGTAACTTCAGACAAAGGATAGGTGGAAGAGTCAGACTTAGCTGCCATAATTAGTTACTGAGTTGTTAACAGCATGAAAATAAAGATACTGAGCAGAGGGTGAACATCACCTGAGGAAAAGAGGCTGTTGCATGTAAACGGGAAGGTTTTACTTTAATCATATGAAGATGATTGAAGAGTTAAAAAAGTTATTTAAGGATGTGCAGGGCTAATATTCGTAGTAGATGACGAAGTGGAGAGATAAGAGAATTTTGCTCATTTTTTCTTGGTTCTCAATCTCTTTGAATGCAATGACAAGAACCAGGGTAGCGTTACAGATTTGTAGACTAGGACATGTAGTTCCCATTCATTAAATGACACAGCTTTATGGTTGTCTACAGGATGAAGAAAAGTAATTTCAGGTTAACAACGTAAAGCAGGGAGATTGAGACAACAATATTTGTCCAAGACAAGAGCCTGTGTTAAACCGGTGGCTCCGGCTCCTGGTTTGCCCAAAGCTGTGCCTGGGTGATGGAGCAGCCAGGGTAATGTGCTGTCTGCCAGGGTCCAAGTCCTCCCAAGGGCAGGGGAAGGGCTATTGGGTAGAGATGGGACTGTGACTTTGTACCTGCTCAAGACTTGCTCTTGGGAAGAGACAGGAGAGCGTTTAGTGAATTTTTGAGGTGCCAGTGGATGAGTGGAAGGTCCCATCAGGTTAAATTGCATGCGCCTGAGGAATTCATTAGTTGACTCTTGGTAGATTAGAGGGTTTGTGTAGCATCGGTACTGGGCCATTAGTAGTTAAATTGTTTTCTCAGAGTCTCAGAAAGAAATGGAATCAGAGCCAGCATCTGAAGCCAGATCCTGTGGATGGACAATGAGGCTCAGCTCTCTTTTTATGGGGTACAGGGCAGCTGGGTAGAAACATTCGTAATATATGTATTCGGAATATCTGCACAAATTAATTGTAACATTGATCCTTCAGCAGTTGCATTTGAGAGTTCTGTGGACTAGAGGATTCAGACTTTAGTAGATTTTATGTTTTCTAAATTGATATTGTAATCATGTTTTCACTATTTAAAATTTCCCCCCTGTAATACCAACATTTGATACACTTTTCTGCATCTGTCTCTGTCCAGATTCGAATGGTTTGTGAGGTAAATTTAATCTCTCTGTTGCACTGTTAGATTCAACAGCTTGTCAGCATTTCCATCCTGAGCTGTATTATGGAGGTCTTTGTAACTCATCTGTGTGCTAGTGAAATGTGGACTTAAATGACCAAGATGTGAGTGGTTTTCCCCTCCTGTTGCTTATGGGTAATTAACATAAATTCATATGGAATGCATTTTTAAGTTTGAGGAAGACCTAATGTTTAGACAGGGAATTGCTTAGGAGGTTGTTTTTTTGCTGCTTACGCTTAGATAAAGCCTGCCTCATTAGTGCAGTTTGCAGTTATTGGTAATTAGTCCATGCAAAACAAAGCAAGGAGATTGCCTAATTTGTTTCTAAATCTCACCTTTTTTTTTTTTTAAATTGGTGTTATTCCAGCTTCTGGTATAGAATGACTGTAGATTTACACTTAATGAGTACCATGACATGCTGAATAATGCTCTCCAAGTCAAACGTGTTGCTTGCCTGGTAAAACCTGAACTCTGATCTTCAGTTGCACTGAGTAGTGTCTCAGGCTGAACACGGGTATAGCTCATTACCCGTGTGTACTTTGGGCACCTCTGTTTTACTCCAGGCATTTACTGCCATAAGCACTCTGTGCCCAGAGGGTGCAGATTTACACAGCTGTGTGCCCTCTTAGGTGGAATTCATTTAACTATTTGCTGCACTGCCACATAGTGAGGCAAAAGTGTTGACCCAGGGCTTGTGACACAGTGCGATGTCTGAACTTTGGCTGGCACCTACCTCAAGATACCCTCACTTGGAGTAATTGTCAGCTTTTGCTGTGACCGACTTTATTTGTTCCATCTCACTAGTCTTTAGACTTTTTTGTATGCACAGTGTGTACCTTAAGGACATTAAATCAACTTTTGAAGTGACAACTTAGCAACCCTGCCTTATGTGTCCCATGTGTGCCCAAAGAACGAGGAATGTGGCTACTCTGTTGTGAGATTAGTCCAGCAGGAATGAGCAGGACAGAGGTAAAGGGTGTGAAGACAAGCAAATATGATGATTGAAAATATTTTGCAATAAATTGCTTCCTGCACTAAGTATCTCAGGGAGAGACCTGTGGTGTGCTGAGACGGGCAGAGCCTGAGCACATGGATGCAGATTGCACAGCGTCTTTTGCTGTGCCTGATATCCAAGAGGCAATGCAGGACCAGCAGAAATTAAAAGTCTGAATGAACCCTTTTATATGCTTCTGTTCACAATGTAGAAGGTAGAGACCTAAAGGGAAGTCTACTTCTTTGTACCAGAGGGATTTCAAAAGGTAGTAGCAGTGATAAGGAATAAGCCCCAAACATTTGTAGTGCTAAAGCAGGAGCCAGCCTGTAGCACTTGTGCTGTTCTGCTGCAGCCAGGGTCTCTGTTTCACCCCTCTGGAGGGTCCTGCAGGCTCGGGAGCCCAATGGTCAGCAGTCACATTCTGAACCTGCATTTCTTTTCTTCTTTGTTCTTCCTGATGTTTGCTGACAAAATACATCTCCCATATTCATTGTGGGATGAAATGTTGACTCATCTGAAATCATCGGGGCCAGCATTTGACTCCAGATCTTTCCAATGCTTATGCCTTCCTCTGCTCTGGAAAGGAATAGAGATGGTTACAAGCCTCTGTACGAGAGATGAAGATGAACTCTCCCTTTCCACTCCAATTCCATGGGATGCTTATTCAGGAATAGTCCTGATCTTGTCAGAAATATTTACTGTATATGCTTTCGATCTCACTCAAGCATAAATAATACCTTTTTTCTCAGTTGTTGGAGTCAGTTGAGTGCACATCATGTAATCCAATAGTCAGAGAAGTAGGAAAACTCTCCAAAGTGCTTCTGGCTTTTCAAGAATTTTAAGCTTTGAAAATTAACTTAGCTTTTGGCAGATGTCTAGTATGAAGGGTCTGCATAGAAAATAACAATTGTTATGTATCTACTGTCATTGTTTCTATGTTTGTTCAGTGTTAGTTTGGCAGTAAATAATGTACTGTTTGTTTTTTTGTTGTTTCTTGGGCTTTGCTTGTTTATTTTTTACATTATGGTACGGAGAACAGTTGCAAAAACACACTTGATTGTTTTAAATTTTAGAGGAGAGGCAATTTAGGATAATTGTCAAAATATGAAATTAGAAACGTGTACAGGCTGGGACCACGATCCAAATCCTCCTCTTGCTTACGGTGGTCCAGCCATTGCCTTGTGTGGCTTGTCAGCACATGCACATCTACTGGATCCATGACATTGCGCTCCTGTACAAGATGGAGAAGAGAAAGGGGTGCTGCCTCTGGTGGTGGTCTTCCAGATTTTTGCTTACCACAGTCCCTGTATCCAGATCACTGAATTTACATGCGGAATACAAGGTGCTGTTTAGTAGCTTTGTGCTTTACTTGGTCTCTTTGATAAGGGAGGAAATATCAGTGGCTGAATTCAGACAACCAAACCTCAGAAGAGGCCTTCAGTGCCTTCAATTAAAAGCAGCAGTTTTGTAGTGCAGGCCTGCCTTATGCTGTATAGTTTTTTCAGTCAAATGGATGGCATCTTTGCATGATATTTAACAGGTAAAAGCTGTGTAAAAGAAGATGCCTCCTTAAAGCATGAAGCAGAGAAGCAGAAAACTATGTTGGAGATGGTGTTCGGCTTCAGTCTCTCCCTACAAACTGAGAAATGTTATACCATGACCTCCTAGTGAGAGCAGTTATCATTAAAATAGTTAAATTCAATATGGCTCAAATAAAGATGGAGATTTTATGCAATAGTCACAGGGGGTCTCGGCTGCTACTGCTGCTGCTGTAAGTATTTATGACTAAATAGCTTTATATTTTAGGTGACAAGAAATCCAACTAGTCTGACCAAAAAAGCTTCTAGAAATACAAAAACTATGCATATGACATATTAAAAGTGACCAGTATTTAAGTAACTCAGATACAGCCTGTGTGCGTGGAACAGACTGATGCCAAAAGCCCCAAAGCTGCACAAGCCTTATCTTAGTTTCTTACTTAGCATTGTTTTCCCTGTTTGTCTTGAAGGCTGACATATTTTTATTAATATCTTTGTAGTATCAAAATATTATAGATAACAAGTTCTAACTCAATTTGTGGAACTGGACTGAATGTACTTCTTGGTTTTGCCATTTTGGGTTAAGCCTAAACTGCAATTAGGTCAAAAGTGAATGAAAGGGTATTAACTGACCCTTAATATTAATCCTGCATATGGATATTACTGGGGAGTCCAGTGACAGCAGTGGCTTCTAGGACTTGGGGTGGAATAGGAAATCGAAACCAAGAGATTCCATAGTTTGGTTTAGCCTGAAGCAGAAAGGAGAAATATTTCTGAGGTCTGCTGGATTGCTGCAGGAGGGTGGAAGTGGGCTCAGGGCAGCATCGGAGGTGCCAGATGTCATTGTCAAAATCCTTCCGGCACACTCAGGAGAGGTTTGAAAGAGCTCAGAGACCAACCCAGAGGTGAACTCGGTAAAGGACTTGCCAGTTGGGCAATGAGGGGAAGCTGTTGCTTTCTTTGTATGCACTTCTAATTTGTCCTATGTCATTTGTTGGTGTCACTATGAGGTTACATTTATTTTGCATTTGATAGGATGGAACAACTCTTTTCAGCTTTATTCAGCTTTTCCCAGGCATCTCATTTCTAAATGAGTGCGTTCTGTCTGTGACAAATGCCAGGAGTTGGCAGCCTAAAGGCAGAGGTAGCAGGAGGTGGGGGAGTTCAGTAAAGAGAAGATAAGAATTTGACTTCAGTGTGGAGAGAAAGACCAATAATACCTTGATCATTGCATTTTTGTAACTGATTGGGCACAGCTCATTGGTGACATGAGCCTGCTAAATCCATGTGGTCACTTCACATGGATGATCAATATATGAATGCAAGACATAGGGTGGCATTTTTCTTGAATACTCAGCTGCTTCTTGCCAAGTACAATATATAGGTGGCTTTTAGGGATTGATGGATGAACATAATTTTTGTGTTCTCATGTGTGGGAGCTTAAGCTACAGCAATAAAACCCGATTTAATAGTTTTTCTTCAGTGAAGGTCTAGGAAGGTTGGCTGTACCAGCCCATCTCACCAGGGCTTGTTGTACTTAAAGCTCATCACTGATGGGAGGTAGGAGGATAGTCTGAATCCACCACTATCAGTTCTTTTTGAGCCCCTCCATTAGATTTCTTTGGTATTTAGTAGTCTGCAAGTGCCATCTTTGCCATTTTTTCAGTGTGCTTGTGTGTGTGAGTGAGGCTGAGAGGTGAAAATGAACTCTCCCATTCTCCTCCCTACACACTTCTCTATCTCTTTTCTTTTTTATCTTTTCTTTTTTTTCCCCCTTAATTAATTCTCCCTTCACTGTTATATAACACCAAGGAATGTCATTCATTGAAGGCTTTTGGGAATTTGGTTAAAAAGGTAGGGAATTTGACATAAGGAATATGCAGACAGAAGATGTGTATGTGGCAGATGTTTCTTCTTCTGCTGCTGAGCTCGGCTCTTGAGCTTTTGTATATATCAGAATTCTTAACTTGGATTTGACTTGGCAAAGAGCCCCTAATGCTGGATCATGCTGACTTAAAACCTCAGGACAGAAATCTCCCTGCTTTCCTATCAGCCACAGCTTTGAAATGTAAATAAGTTAGTATTGATTTTGTGTATGTGTGTGAATGTGTGCATACCTGCATATTTCCTGCCCCCCCAACCAAGTATTTTAGGATTCTCTTTTCTGCAATTTTTCTTTCCTTCTATTGTGTCCGAGGCTTTACTGCCACTTCCAATACACACAGGATGCTGTGGAATAAAAATCTGTGTAGAGGTAGGCACCTTAAACCAGCAGTCAGCCCTTAACCTGCTGTGTGGGCAGACACACAGACCATTTGAAGGCATGCTAGTTTGAGGAGAAAGCCAGCTTCAGAGGAAAGACAGTGTTTGAGAAATACAACTCGCCCTTTCAAGGTGAAGGGGCACAGGTTGGATGCCATTTGGATTTTCCTTTATCTTATCCTTTCTAAAATTTCCAGTTTTAGGTCAAAACCATGTTTCTTGCAGAACTCCAGCAACTTCAAAGTCGTTCTGCTGGCAAAAGTTTCACATGTTGGGCTGAAGTTTCTGATATGATGGAACCTGCTGTGGGCTTTGAGATCTCATGGGGTGTTCCAGCCAAAACGCTCCTGTTCGTTAAAAAGTGAAGAGTTAAAAGCAAACCGTAGTAAAGAATGTGTAATATTTTTTAAAGACTAAAAGTTGTAAAAGTATTTTATTCTGCTTTTCCAATGTTAGAAATATCATGCATCATTCAGAACAACCCATTTTACTACACTTGTAATTAGCTATTTTTATGCTGGTGGCATCTACCTGTTCCACCATCAGTTAGTACCTTGTCTGTTACAGAATAGAACCAGAAAACCATTGTGATGGGGTAGGCCTGCAATCTAAATATACAGGTATTATCAGTAGGTGAAGGAAACAGTAATATCTCCTTTTTTGCAAACAAGGGGTATATGCATGGGGAAATCCAGTAATTTGGGTTTATATATTCTGCATCTACTCAAGGCCTGGATCCCCAGGAACAGAGCCCACATTTTGCAAAACCTCTGAGAATATGAATATGTTCTGTGTGACTGGGTCTGCCACTGAACAGGGCAGTGCAGAAGGTGCTCTTCCCAAATACCTGCAATGTGAGTTAACCATCAGTGTTCTAAGGCCCATTGCACTGAAAGGAGAACTGGTAGAGGAGTGGATCAGGCTTTCTATGCTATTCCCAAGCCAGACATCCCGAAGAGGGATTATAAGGCTAATGTAAGAGTTCCCTTGCTTTCACTGCTCAACTTTGGCCACTGGTATATGAGCAGAATCACAGTCTTCATTACGAAATGCCACAGGTATGTGAAAGAGTGCAAGCCACTTTATACTTATATGGGATCAAAGCGGCTGTAAAATTGCACTGCTATGCTAAGTAAAAAATAATAATAAAAAAATATAAAAAAAGAAATTTTATCTGTTAGTATCAAGTTTTTCTGGATTAAGCTTTAAAAAATTTGGAATTTGAGTCCTGTGTAGCTTTAGAATTAAATCATATAGTATTGTGAAAAATAATATCGTGTTTTTATCTATCTGGTTCTTTTTGTATTTATTCCTATCTGCTTGCAAAAATCAATCCTTTTTTCCACTGTGAGCTTTGTTAATACTTTAATTGGTCTCAGATTTTTATACAACAGCTTCTGCATGCTAATATTTCACTGAGTTGGTTTAAAGACAAATTTAATCCACCTTTTTGAGAATAGTTTTCCTTTTTAGTTAATCATCTTTGACTATATAGCAGGAATTGTCTGCATGCTGCTTCTTGCACTAAATGTTTAGTTCATTTCCTTTCTTATTATAAAACCACTTTCTGTAACAGGATTGGCATTTATTTCAACAGTACAAAAATGTTCTGTATCATTATCAAAGTAACCACCTGGAGTGCTATAAGTGATGCACATACATGGAATAAAACACTGCTCTTTATTACAGATTTTTGAATGCAAAGTAGCACCATGTCAATTTAAAAAAACTATCAACTTCAGTAGGGTTGCTCAAGATTTACATGTGCATAATTGAGAGCAAAATGCAGCTTCATGTATACATCTAATAATGCACCAGCGTTGCTTGAGAAGTAAATCTAAACTTTATTGCTGTGTGATAAATTATCTGGTAAGCACTATAATTAAACTACAAACCAGTTCATTAGTTGCAGGCAGCATCACTAAATTGGTTCTAATCGAAGCTGGGTAGTTGCAGAATGTAGGTGTCTGATTGTGAATATTATTGCTGTGACAGCAACAGTTAATTCAAATAACGATGGAACTTTAATGGATGAGGTTGTGTGACAGAAGTAGCAAGAGTAGATTTGCTTAATAATTGGTTCTTTCTTGGTACAGTAAGTCATTGATTTCTGTTCTCTTTCTTTTCCTCCTTCCTCTTACAGTTGTAATCAATCTGTTCATATGTGCACCGTGTCCTGAGACTTCAGCTACAGCTGTAGCAGCAGTTTGGTGCCCATTGGAACAGAGCAGGCCTGGCAGAAGAAATGCCAAACCAAATCCAGGCCCAAGCCTGCAGGGACACGGTCCCAGGGGTGCAGTTGTGAAATCCAGTGGGCAGGAACGGCCCCTGCCCTGCACTGCAGCCAGAGCGGGGACAGCAGTGGGGATTCTGCTGTAAGCCCGTGGAGCTGTTCTACCTGCTCCTCATTTTTTTTAGGAACCTTGCAGCCTAATGTAGTGCTTTCCAAGTTTTAAGTGGTGCGCCTGCTCTGCAGAGTTGATGCATTCTTTTTTTTTAATTCACTTTTCACTGATTTGATCTGTTGCTCTTTTACTCATAGATGAAACGTGTTGCCCTTTTCCTTGCGGTGTCAGTGCTCATATGTTTGTGTGTACAGGAGCCACTGCAGAGCATGTGCTTGGCTGTGAGCTCAGGAGTGCACACATCTGTGAGAATGCACGTGCTGCAGCGTTCGCAAAGCTGTCACGTCACAGTTTCTCAGCAAATGCTTTCTGGGTGCCGTAGCGTCATCTAGCACATAATCCTGTTTAATGTACTTTTTAATAGTACCAGACTATTGGTGGGTTGTACTGCCAGATTCAAATGGATTGTAATTATTGTAGTAACCATTTTAAGGAGAAATGAAAGACATGAAATAAACCCCTGGAGGCAGCTGGTTAAAATGTGGCTCGATAGGCAGGTGTCCAAAGATCAGATATAGCTCGAGAACTCTGTATTAGGATAAATCAATTTTCTTATGCATTTCATCTTTTCTTAACATTTCTCAGGAAGTTTAGAGTTGGGGCTATATTTAGTACCTCAAGGGCCCTGCTTTGATTTTGTTTTCGCGTGCTGAAAGCTCTGATTGGACCTGCGTGTTAACTTGCCATCACTTCGAGGAAGTGTTACATGGATTCATCAGTTCTCATTTTCCCCTGCCTTGACTCCCTGACGTGTTCTGCAGCAGGAGGGTGGAATGACAGCTCCCTGCTGCTGATGCCACTGCAGTCTGAACACTCCCCTCACACACGGAGTCTGGTTTTTAATGCCGTGTAACTGCATTTAAGGCTTCAGAAATTTGGGGCGATTACTTTGCACGCTCCGACAGTGCCGAAACAAGGCTCCTGAATAATTTGTAAAAATAACATTTTTCCTGGGTCTCCATACGCTGGAGTGACAGGTACAGGCTATGGAGGTACAAAGACAACTGTTCCTTTTCTATGTGCTCTGTGTTATATCCTCACCAATCTAGTGTTTTCTGGAATCACGGATGATTCCACATAAATTCTCGTGTTCTTCTAATTTTGGACTAACCTTTTGGGTTCTAATTTCACTGAATAGTGAAATACTGACCCAAACTATCAACTAAAGTATCCACAGAGGTGGAGGAGAAATAGAAATGATTTAGATAATGGACACATTTTGGTTCCTCTTTTACTGGCATGCAGATTTTTTTATTGGATTCTGGAGAGTTGAGAAAGTCAGGCTTTTTAATTTGCAGCCTGTAGGATTCTTGCAGATGCTTTGCAAATACTTTTACACTCCAAGAACTCTGGACTGATCTTCTGCCAAAATCCAGGAGGTGTTCTCCTGCTTTTTCTGATAAAACAGGCAGTCTTTGCTTGCTATGCTGTCAACTGGGGTCTAGACCAGCACGATGAAATCTGTACTGCTCTATTACAACCTTTAGTGATCAGATTCCATTTAAAATAACGTCCAAATGGTAAGCTCAGTTGCAGTCCATCATTATGTCCCCTGTCTTACGGAGAGACGAGATTAAGTACAACAGATTAACAGCTCAAAATCTTTTTAAACATTATAAAATCTGAGGATTTTCTAAATCTGTAACTGTATGCCTTGATTCTGAAAAGAATTAGGCATGTATTAGTTATACTGTCTGCGGACTTCTGTCATTCTTCCTTTCCGCCCGAGTATGGTTTTTAAATGAGATGATTTTTGTTTAATAATAATTGGTAATATACCAAAGACAATCTGATATACACCCTTTTTCAGCATTTGGATACTGATAGCTAACTTCAGCTTTGACTCTGGACATTTGTTTTGACAAAGCATCAATTGCTGTTTACAGAGGTGCTAAAGAAATAACAGGGTTCAACTTCCTTATGGACCGTTTCTTACCAGTGCTCACTGCAGCATCCAGTTGAGAAATGCTGCTGGGAACCACTGGCATTGTGTTTTGATGGTTTACATAGAAGCGTTAGACAGTTCTTGATTCCAAATTCTATTCGTGTTTCCAGTTTTGCAGCTAATGAAAGCCATTCTAGAAACAAGGGGATTTTCCCATTTCTTGTGAAAGTCATGGATTTGCCTGCACTTTCTCTACATTTAGTCTTTTCCTTCTGGAGAAAAGGAGGCTCAGGGGAGACCCCATCACTCTCTACAACTCCCTGAGAGGACGTGGTAGCCAGGTGGGGGTCGGTCCCTTCTCCCAGGTAACAAGTGAGAGGATGAGAGGAAATGGCCTCAAGTTGCACCAGGGGAGGTTTAGGTTACACACCAGGAAAACTTGATGGAAAGATTTGTCAAGCACTGGGACAAGCTGCCCAGAGAATTGGTGGAATCACTATCCTTAGGGAGATTTGGGGTGCTCTGGGACATGGTTTAGTGATATTTTGACAGTGCTGGATTAATGCTTGGACTTTGTAATCTTAAGGGTCTTTTCCAGCCTAAATGATTCTGTATTTCTATGAAATAGTGGAATGGCATGTTATATACAAACTTTACAGCAAAGCACTACTAGGGAGTTCTTGGAGGATTTTTAAATTTAATTCAACATCCTGGCAGGATTAGCTTTCATCTCCTATGTTAGTGTAATGAAGGTTCCCCTATAGAGTTGTATATAAAATAATATCGTGCAAAGAATAATGTGGATAGTTGCTATTTGACTCTTTGATAATTATTATCATTGTTAATCCTTAAAGATCCAAGAAGCTTTGTGAAACTAATGGGGTGTTTTAGAGCTCTGCTGTGTTTATCTAACAGTACTTCTAAATTTAGTTGGAAATTTACTTTGTTTTTAAGAAGAAGTATAAAGACACATGTTTAAATGGATGCATATTCTTCCTTGCACAACTGTAGATTTTTTAAAAACCAGTTACATCAATTTAATTTGTATTTGAATGTTTACTTATGTAAATTAAACCTACCTAAGTCAGATTTTTTTTTTTTTTTAAGGGCAACTGCATGGGGGTTCAATTATGCAGTTCAGAATTACATTACTTATGGTATGGATGCAACTGAATGCGGAATGACTAATGGGAAGGTAAAGGAAATTGATTTAAACAGCCTCTAGAGGTGCTTAATATCAGTACCCACACAGTACAGTTGGTAAGTGGTAACTTCTTAAGTGATTGTAACTCCATGACTTTCCATAAAGTGCCAGTGTCTTCAGGAGAAACTTAGGGCTCAGACTTGTAATCAGTTTATTACAGCTTAATAAATTACCGTGCATCAGCTGTGCCACAGCAGTGAAAGCCCAGCAACATAATCTACCTTAAATCTCAGTGTAAGAGGTTTGAGCTCCACGGGATTACCTGGCTGTGGGCTGGGAGCGTGCACAAGGATAACAGCATTGAGGTAATGTAAATTTAACACAACAGTGGATAGTATGTTGATATAAGTGTTTGTGTTTTTCCTGGTGCATTGAAAAACCCCAGTGGATTAGAGCTACCAGTATGTAAATGAAGCAGCTGTAGTAGAATTCCTGTGGTACTGCCCAAGGCCCATAAATTAATTACATAGATATTTATTGGAATTTTCTTTGCAAATTCCAGTAAGCTTGTGTTTAGGTGTGTAAGTTATATACCTTGATGTCATCCAAAAAATTTTTAACATTCAAATCATTGCAAGTTGACACAGGTTGATTACTTTTAAAAAACAAGCCATGTGTTTAGGCTCTTAATAAAGTATGTGACCCTGAGCACCCTAAGGATATGATCTATTACATTATGATCTATTGCATTAATAAGAAGCCTTCAGTTTATCTTAAAGATATTTAGTCAATCTGTAATCAATTCTGAGCTATTATTACTGCTTTTTTAAAAATAATTTTTTTTTGAAGAATGCCTCACACTGCAATGGAGGGGCTTCTGGAGAGGTTTCACATACAGTGATCACTTCTGTGCAGCTGGACAAAACAAACCTGTGACTTGGGCCAGAAAGAACTGTTCAGGGACTGAAGTCTGTACAATACAGGTCAGCAGGTGAAAAGGCAAACTCTGTGTAATTGGTAGTGTTTCCTTTATTTAGAGGTGTAATGCCTCCTCTGAATTGTTCTAAAAGATAAAAGATCTTGAAAACCAATATTTTGGCTTGGGTTCCTCTCTGTGCTCCAAGCTCACCTTGTGCTTCCCAGCAGTGTCAGAAAGTTGCCTTTTGTTTCTTCGAATAAACTTCTTTCCAAATCTAAGTACTCTGTGTTTAAAATTTAGATATATATAAAATCAAGATGAAATAGCAAACTGGAATGATTTTTTTAAGGAAATTAACCAAGATAGAATCTTTACTGTCATGTAGCACAATATTTTTTTATTAATGCATTTAAATTGTCAAACTGGGATATGATCAGATAATTAATGGGATTATATTTGATGCAAATTTCATTTCATTGTTACTGTCTCTGTGTTCATAGATGCTGTAATAACATCTGTGTGCCATGTTAGTTCAAAAGGATAGCTCTGCCGTGGAATGCATTGATGAGCACACACAGTCAGGGAGTGTCTTGGAACAAGGCAGAATTGTGTGTTTAATACTGAAAGATTTCTGTGATACTGTAGTGATCTATAAATATTAGGCCTGAAACAGTAGCTCATTAATGCAAGCCTCACTGTCTTATGAACAACAGCCTGGGTTAAGAGAGGTTATGATTTTGTTCTTCTTTTTCTTTCCAGTTTCCACTTTTTTCCATTAATTATTGAGCAGAAATATTAGACTGTGCAAGCTTCATTGTAATTTTTCAAGGATGAATATAATCCCACTGGATTATAATTATAATTTCCAGGGGGAAAAAAATCCACATAAACAATATAACACATTTCTTATTCTGGGTTAACAAATAAGGAAGAGATGACATGAGATTAAAGAACTAATAGTTTCTCATCAATCCTTTAATCAAGTTTTTCCTCCTTTTGCTTATAAAAGTAAATTTGACTTGAGGAGCCTCCATATGTATTTCATTTCCAGCTCACATCTTCTCTGGTCTTACTTTAGGAGACAAAAATGTGCTTGCATTTTCTTTTTGGTGTAATCTGTTTTCCTCCTATTTCAAGGGACATTATATTGGCATTACAGTCTCCAGGAGAAAGGGTCCAAGACACTACCTGAAAGCACAGGTTTAAGAGTATGTGCTTCAAATGTCATTATATGATTCTGTTTGTTGCTAGACAGTCTCTTTGTGATTTTTCCAAAAGGCTGATGGGCTTATTTTGGTACCATTTGAAACTATATTAAGGTAGGAGAAAACCCCATGTGAGTGTTTGAGTTGGAAGCGTAGAGGAGCCCTTTCAGGACACCACCTGTGAATAATGGTGTTAGCAAAGGAAAGAGAAATAGGACTGCACCTGACTGGTTTCCTTTCACCATTTCTTGTCCTAGTTTTTCAGCAGCAGACTAGGGCCTGGAAGCTGCTCAGTGGCACTGTACAGTGCTGTGGCTCTCCTGATGAGCCTTTCCTAGCGTTATCCAGGTATGAAAAAGCCTGTGATCCCTTTTATAAATGTGGTTGAGTGATGATTTTTTCTGGTAATTCTTTTCCATGTTTTCTTACTCAGAAAGAGTGGCAATTGCCTCTTTTCTAGGAGCTGAGATCTGACCCTGGGTAGCTTTACTTGCTGTCTTTCATCATTCTGCTTGGAGGAAGAGGTCAGGCCACTTCAAGACGATGAAGACTGATGTATCATGGACAGGGTCAGAAACAGAATTTGCTTTATTCTTCTAGAATTAACTCTTAAAGAGCTGGATTTTGCTCCATCTTATACCCTGTATCTTCAGCTGACTTTTGTGGAACAGTTTACAGATAAAGCATCTGCTGTCAAGCTGAATAGATCATCTTAATCCCTGCTTACATAAATCTGTGTTTTTTCCCACCTTTGTGAACAACTGTCTTGCATTTTCCTTTTTCAGTGTTTTAGTTTTCTTTTCAGCTTACTTTAGTTACTGAGTTGCATAAGAAGCCCTTCTTGTAGCCAAAGTAGGAACTATCATAAAATTCTGGTGCAAAAACTTTCCTACATTTCATAATGTGCGCATTTGTATCAGCAAATTCAGTTGTGTGAAGTACATGGCATGGAATCTGTCCTAAATCCTTTACTGACAGGAGGTTTGTCAACAGGCCCTCCTGGAATCCCCAGTAGAGAGAGCAGTTGGCAAGATCAGGCTCAAGTAGTGACCAAGGTGGACCAAATGCTTGGCTGAACCTGTATTTTGCTAAGAACTGTCAAGGTTTCAGAAGATTGCTGATAGAAAAAGCTGAGCAGTGACCTATCTTACTGCTTAGTTTTTTGCATGCCAAGGCCTTTGAAGCCAGTGACTTGAGAAGGTATGTCCTACAGTGTCCATGCAAGAACAGGCTGAGAAACATTGCTGCTTTAAATACAGAAAGGCTGATATTGCTTACAGATTCCTCTACCAGTTCCATGGCTACTGAGTCATTGTTGGTCATATCATTAATGTGACATGTTTAATGAAAGTAACTACTTCTGCTCTGGCTTAATACCTTGACCCAGATCTGACAATCTCAGAATCATCTATCACACAGGAGTTTCCCATGGCCTCCTCTTGGCAGGTTTTGCGCTTTTGTTCCAGACAGAATTGCTCTCTCCTTTGATGCAAATGTACAGCCACTTTCCAGATAGTATCTGTATCTCATGAAAAAGATTTATTGGTTCAGAAAGTCCCTTTCCAGATTTAATTAGTGACTCTCTTAACCAAATTGTACTGGCACCATCTTTCTTATCCATTTCCTTCTACAAAGGCTCATAAGCTAACAGTGTAGCTAACAGTGAATTGACAGTGAATGCACAGAAAGGTGAGTCAATGCAAGTCCAGAAGGTCCTAACAGTGTTCTTGTTGCAAAGATTTTGTTGCTGTAATCCAGTCAATGACAATGGAACCTTCAAAGTGAATGTGGCTCCTACCTAGAACACTTTAATCCTTTATTTCCTCTAATAGGATAGTGGAAGAGTATTGAAGGCTCACTTGTCCTGATCATAGAATCATAGAATCATAGAATCATAGAATAGATCATATTCAGCTCATAATGAACAACAGTGTAACAAATTTTGGGATTCCATCTGAGGTGGTAAATTTCATGACTTCTGATCATGTTTATATTAGAGATTCTGTGCCAGGGATTCTGAAATTGTTAATCCCTATATATGTGGGATGGCGTTTCCCAAACTGTCTAATATAGTGCGCTCCCATTGGTTACATTGAAGGCAGTTTTATTTCTGACTTCAGTGATGATGGTGTTATGTGCCTACACTACATGCTTTTAGCAGTCCGGTTCCCTAACTGTTTTAAATTTGGATGCACTTGTCCCTGACAAATGTACTTCGCTTAATAAAGTTCTTTCTGGACTTGGCTCTTGATCGTATCCCATGACCAGTGTAACCTCACTAATAAGGAATTATAAACTTGGAGATGATTTCATCTGACCTAACTTTCCACGGCAGTGCCTTTATACTCTCACTTAATATTTGATAACCTTTTTGTCTTCCTTGAGCAAAGACCCTTTGAAACATTTCAAGTCTTAAAGGAAATTCAGTGTAAAGGGATTTAAAGAGGTTTCTTCTTGAACAACCCATTATCCAAAGAATACATAGAAGGAATAGTTATGGTACCATGAGGCTTCATATGAGAGTAATTGAGTGGAAGCTAGTATTTTAATGGTGACATTTATGCTCTATAAGAGACTTAACCGAGAATCACCTCTCATTGAATACCAGTAGCTGAGATCATCATTTAGGTAGTCACAGAAATGACTGGACATATCTGTGTATCTCCTTGTTATTCTCTTCTTCCTTCTCTGCCATTCTTTCCTTCTAGGTCTTCCCATTCAAATTCAGCATGCAGAGCAGCTGCCCTGGGCCAGCTCCTTCCTGCCGAGCCAGGCTGATGGGAGAGCACAGATTTTTGTTGCTTTTCTGTACTGGGATGTGGGTGGAGGTTGGACATAATGAACCCAACAGTTAATACCTTTTTTTTTTTGTTTGTTTTAAGAAACCAAAACAGAGCCCAAGCATTTTTGGGGAGGGTGGTATGGTGTTCTGGGAAAATGCACTTGCTGTGTATTCCATCTGTGCTGGCATCTGAGGGGAACGGTTATTAGAGCAGGACCCAGAGCATCACACCTGCAGTCCAGTCTCTGTGGGATCAGTAATTACATGTTAATTAACAAGTCTGGAATGAGTGAGAGTTTGCATGTCAGCAGATAATCTGTGTAGTGACTAATAAACTGCAGAATGTTTTCAATTAGCAGGCTTGAAAAGGAAATCCCAGTGAGTGTTTTGCTTGGTTGGGAAAGGAGGGAATGAATGCACTCTGTTGTTAGTGCCCTCCAAATTGGAAAGTGGCAGATTTAAAAACTACATCGTAAAGATTAAGATCTGAGAACACATATGCTTAAGTTACTTGCTACTGCTGTGCATTGGTGAAATCATACAGAGTAAACTTGAATGAAATGAAATTTTTCACTTCATTAAATAAGAGCAAACAGGGAAAAAATCCATTCTTGCATAGATCCTTCAAGGCTTTGAGGTCTATAATGTATTTTTATTGCAAGTTTTTTAATGGACTGAAGTAGGGACAGCTCCAGAACCCGTTCACTGGGGATGGAAACAAATGTTGCGTTCTTTCTTTGGCCAGATTCTGGGAATCATTGACTATACTCTGCCTCTGTTAGGCTTTTCACTGTGATCTCCAGGTGTTAGATTCCCTCCATTATATGTTTCCATAGTAATGTTAGGAGAAGTTATTTCTTGGTGACCTGCCTTGTCTGCTTTGACTTGACTCTACTTCTGTTCTGTCCATGTTTGCACTCAGGAGCAACATTGGGAAAGGGGATTTCCAAAAATGTTTGAGCAATTTTATAGTTTTTTTTTTTCCCCTCCTAGGATGATATTACAAGTCCCAGGCAATCTGGGACCCTGCTTTTTAATTAGCTGCAAGTAAGGAAAGCTTATATAAGGAAAGAATGATGAAAAAATTGTTTGGGATGTTACAATTTATAAAAGAGGTCTATAAAAATTTTGCATTAGATTGGACAAGTTAAGAGCTTCAAAATGTAATTTTGAACAACTTTCAAGCACTGCAGTGGATCAGAACAGGTCAAATTAATCTAAAGGTGCAGTTTTCAAGTTAATTCTTGATAAGTGAGCTGTATTCAAAATTAAAGTGAGTCAGAAGACATGCACTGTGATGGCCATGGTGAATTGAGAGTTCCTGTTATGGAGATGCACTCAATATATCAGTGACTTTGAGCCTTATAAATATCCAGAACTACCTGTCTCTGGCTACGTGTTGTGCAGCTGCTTTTAGTGTTTTGTCCCAGAGAGGATGCTTTTGGGAAAGAAAGGCTGATAGAGACCTGCTCTGTACATTCCTCACCTCTGTGGTGCATCCTCAACTCCTCCCCAGCAGGGCTGGAGCTGTGTGGAGCCGTGGCTGGCCTGAGTTACAGGAACAGGAGTACAAACTCCACTTCTGTGCTATTGCCACTTCACGTATCTCTGATAATGATAATTTTGCAGCAAGAGAGTTTTTTATTATCCTGGAACAAGTGCAGCTTGGATATGAATAATGTCGACAGTTGTAGCTTTTATGCTTGATAATCATCAGTCTTCAGGTTGGCAGTGAGCTGTTGGGATGTCTGCAGTCCAGAACACTGATTCCCTCTTTTACATCCTGGGTGGTACCTCTTACCCCATGGAAACCACTGAACTACTTGTGTTTAAGGCTTGAGTTGCCCTTTATGGACCTTCTGTCAACATCAGTTTCCCTCCCTCCCCCCCAGCCCTCAGATTGCTGCTGCTGCTGCCATGTGTAGGGAAACAAGGCAAAGGCACATGGGAAGGTCTAGATCATTTCCACATGCTGGGATGTAACAGAGCTGGGTTGGTCACTTGAAAAGTCCAGATGCTAAAAGAAGTTTTTCCTAATTTCTCTTCTGTGTTTTCCTGCAGATCCCTTCCTGGCTGCACTGAACTGATGGTAATGGATGTAAAAGATCTTGATACAATCTAAGGCGCCATCTCCTTCATGGAGCTAAAATTTTTACTACCTTGTAATTAATTTGTGTGGTTCTCTGTAGTAGCTGTTAGAAAATTGAACTGGATTTACAGATTTGGCCAAGCCCTTTCTAGAGCAGGCAGGTGTTCTGCCATGTCACATAAACTGTGATCCTTGACTTCAAGACTTTTCAGTTCTCATGGGGCTAATTAGTGTTCACCTCCATCAACTGCATACTAGCGGGTTATCTTTAATTAAATTAATCTAGTTCAAGGTCTTCCTCCCCTCTCTTCCTCCTTCCCCCTTCTCCCTCCCCTCCTTCCTCTCCCCTATTTCTGAAGGATACCTGAGCTTGTATCGCACTCAGATCAGCTGGCAGATTTTTTAGTCTTCTCTTGTCATGTTAAATCCAGGATTTGTTGGAGCCCAAGAAATGGCTTACATTTTTCAGTCTGAAGACAGTGTGCATCTAGAATTATGTCCTCACAGGTAATTGAAGTTGCATCTGTGGCACCAGCCACCTCTTTTCACACTGTCAGGAAAAGAGGCACTGTGGAAGAGCACCAGCATCTCAAAACAGAAAGTTGGTGTTTCTAACATGTGCAGACCTTTACATGTCAAGTGACAGCAGGTCATATTATTACTCCCTTACATGACTTTTTCCAGATTGAATTGATTAAATTTAATTACTTTTCAAGAATATCTCTCCTACTTTTGGGTACATGTAGAAATGATCTATTTACTTGTGATTCTTCCTAAAAGCGGTTGGTGCATTCCTGCCTCTCCTGCAATTTGACAGGTTGTGCTATACAAAATGCTAAAATAAAAATGCCAGTGAAACAATAACAGCAGGACAGGACTTTTAAGTTGCTGTGAAATAAAACCACATGGAAGTGGCGTGTAAAGGACTTGACTTAGACTTTCAGATGTTCAGCCAACCCCATGGAAGTCATTTAACTCCTCTGTGCCTTTTTTTTCTGTTGTTTGCCATCTCCCATTTGATTTACAGTTTCTAGAAATTCCTCTTACAAGTGTCTCTAAAATGCTGGGAGACACCTGGATGCCAAAGAACTATAAATATTAGCAAATAGTCTTCCAATTCTTAGAGCAGCCATGCTGCTGTCTGAACTGGGCTCACCACCGTAGCTTTTAAAATAGGCTTTCAAACCATGCAGGCTCAAATGAGAAGTAGTTTTAAAGAGCTGATGTTTCCCCCAGGTTCTATGAATCCAGCTAATCCCAAAGAAAAGCTGTTGTCCTTAATTCATCTCGCTGTAATTTCTGCAATATTAATGCATCTTGTCCTGGCTGTGGGTGTGGCTCCAGGCTGAGTCCCTCTGTGTGCTTTTTGCGGGGGCTGCTTGCGATGGGTTGGGATTCCTGAGGTGAGGTGTCTGTCCCAAACCCCGCCCTGCTGTCTGCTGTGTGAGTGTCATCACCCCAGCCAGGCAGGGGGCCATGCTGAACCTGCTGGGCTTTTAACTGTGCATCGTGAGTCAGACACTTTACTGTTAAAAGTGCAGAGTTTGGGCTATTTAATTATTTGTTAGCCATAAGAATCTGAGGACTCACGAGCCGTCTCTTTTGAGGAATGCAGTGATTTCATCAGATAAATGTTTAAAGCGGGGCTAAGATAGCAGCCAACCACAGCAGAAAAATATTTTTTCCTTTGAGATAACCTCTTAAATTTATACATATTTAAAACCATTTTATCTTCTCTGTCTAATTCTAAGCACCCCTTCTGTCAGCAGCAGACAGAATTAAAAAGAGAAAACCCTCAGTGGATGCCTTTCTTTTTTTTTTTTTTTTTTTGTGAAATGTGTCAGATGATAAGCAAAATGTAACTGGGTATTTATTCTACTTTTCATGTGCCCTGCAAACTGTGGAAGGCAGCAAGAGATAGATAGAGCAGCAACAGCCTGATAAGCCTGGCTTTTCCCTTTTTACTGGCTTTCTGTTTATACTTCCTTTGAGTGAGCACTGGGCCACAGACCAAATGTCTTTACTCATCTGGGAGATTTCAGAGCTGTTGGGAATAAACTGGTGGGAAAAGCAACTCCTTGATTACAAGATTTGTAGGTAAATGTTACCCCTGCCATAATTGCCATTTCCCCTCCATCTCCTCCACAGCACACTCTGTTCTAGCAGTGCCTAACAAACAATAATAGCAAAAATAAGGCGTATTTTTTTACACTGGTTATTTTCTGTCTCCTCACTGAAAAGGACACATAATGGAATGAATCTGGCTTCCCATCTGTTGCTAGGTGCAATTCAAAGTGGCAGTTTTGACCTATAAAGATTTGGCTGGTTTGCGTCATGCTTACCCTAGAGACAGCCTCTCCCCTTTAATTTCTGTGTGTCTCCATTTTCCATCTGTGAAAAATCAGGATAACACTACTTTTCTACTTCACAGGGATTTCAGAAGGACACGTTATTAACAGGCACAAAGCACAGGCTCTGTATTAGACATCACACAAATATCTCTGTCTAAAATCTTGCTGCCACCCTCAGTCCCACAGAACTCGAGCTGGTTGACCTCCACTATGGGACAGAAGGTGATTCACTGTCTTAGGCTGTACTATTACTGGATTACCAGCTCTGAATCTTGCCATTTTTAAACACACACCTAATAGGATACTTACAGGTCATCCAGCTGAATTCGGTGTTTCCCATTAAATAGATTGGAACATGCCAGGGGTATAAAATTATAAGTGTGTTTAAATGGGGCACTTTTGGGTCCTAGATAAGATAAAGGCCTTTGTGGGTACCACAAAGTGTTGGAGTGAAAGGTGTATGTGAGATACTTACTTGAGAACGGTTTCCTCAGAGCATGTATCTCCAGAGGGGTGGTTGCCTGGTGTATTAGAAGGGAATTAGTTCTTCAGTTAGCTCCATAAATCAGTTGCTCTCAGGTGCATTTTTGCAGTCACATGCAGGTCAGGTTTAAGCAGTTCAACATGCCTGTTTGAGAAAAGATGTCTCCAGGGCACGTTGGTTGATCAAAGTGATATGACAAAGACTTGTGCTAAATTATGGACTTAGTCCTACAAGAGTTCAGGGGATGGGTAGGGGCATTTTGAGGAGCCGTGGCTTTACAGCAGCAATCCTTCAGTCCAGACTTAGGGTATTTCATACTCCTCCTGTTTCTGATGTGATTGTTGGAATGACAAAATTCAAGCTCAGCAGTGACAGTAGTTCTACGACTGAAGAGTGGGCAGGGCAGCATCGTTCTTTGTGGATGATTACAAGACATGATCCATCAAGCTAGATGGATTGACTTTGGTCATTTGGC
The DNA here is from genome assembly GCF_003031625.1 of Empidonax traillii. NCBI lineage: Eukaryota > Metazoa > Chordata > Aves > Passeriformes > Tyrannidae > Empidonax > Empidonax traillii. The sequence goes on from NW_020955880.1 coordinate 767,001, forward strand.
CATTGATGTGGCTCTTACAGTGGAAAAAGTGAGCTCTGTACCTACCACGTCGCTATAACCCTTAATAAAATCTTTTGAGTCTTACTCCCAGGCTGTGCTAAGCATGGCTAGCACATACACTGCCATGGCATTAACCCCTGGTGGGGATTTTGGTGGCTATTCCCAGGCTCACAGAGACAAAAGAAAGTTGCAGGCTATGCCAAAGCAGTACACAGGAAACTGCTATAAGGTCTATTAAAGATCATTGCTGTATTTAGGTTTTTCACCACATTACATACAAATATTCTATTTTTTTTCCCTAACATTGTCTTTGTAAAGTAATGAAAATTGATCTTGCTTGATAAGATACTGTTGTCTTGGAACTCCATTGTATTATGTGCTTGCATACACAGGCTCTGCAGAAGATGCAAAGTCTTCTGCAGAGAGCTGTGCCAGCTAAAAAATAAGAAAATCAAGCTGCCACTCTATCTAACTAACTCACCTTAATTCTGTTTTTTGTGTTTTGATAAATGTAGGATTTTATCCTTCTCAGGTCTAGCTACCCTTTAGGAATCTTGTTGAGAGAATTTAAATTGAATAGATAAAACGAAACAGCAATGGAGCTTTCTTCAACCTGTGCTTAGAGACATGTTAACTGCAGATAAGTGGTAAATTAAAACTTAGCTTAAAGTGTATTCACTTTAGTTAAATAAACAAAACAGAAGCTCCTTCGTTTGAACATCAGTGATGTGGAAGCCGCAGTTTTGCGGTTTGGCAGTGACACAGCTTTTGAGAACTGGAGAAGTATATCAGGGAAAGATAGAGACAGGGCCTCATCCTGCAAGGCTTTACTGATTTGATGGCTCTTCTTATTTCCTTAGGGCATGTTTGCCTGTAGCGCTGCATTCCAGTGGAAAGGCTCCTAATTTTGCTCAAAGGATGGGGTCAGGAGGAGGTGACTCTCCCCGCGGATGCGGGAGCGGGCAGGTCGGGCGCACTGAGCCTCCTCCCGCTCCTCCAGCTGAGCTGGGGAGCAGCGCCTCGGCACGACCGTGTGAGCTATCTCACGGCACCTCGTTAGCATGGGATGATGGCTTTATTGGGGGAGTGAGTCGTAAAACAGCTTCCCTCGGTTAAAAATGAGCAGTTGCATTTTAGTGCGATGACAGCCTGATACTGAGGATTGAATTTTTGTGTTACAGCGAGTTTTGTGTGCGTGTGTGTGCAGGGAAGGGAGCTTGGGACACACATACCTAGAAAGCAGCTGCTGCAGGGGGTGAAATCAAAAGAAAGAAAACCTGCTGTGATTTTTTTAATTTTTATTTTTTAAACTGCTGAGGTTTTCAGGCTCCTGTCAGCTCAGTGAGCATCTCTTTGAGTAGCAAACCCCTTGTGTGGAAGTCCTGGCTCTGAATCTCACTTAAAAGTGATTATTTGCAACTATGGATGAGCAAACTACCAAGGATGAAGTATCAGGTGTGTTTTTTTTACTGAGAGTCATAAAGCAAACATTTAATTAATGTGTTGCACAGTCCTGTATCTTGTCCTCATGGAAACACAGTCTACAGAAAGCTTCAGTGTTACCTGTTCCAGTCAAAAAACCTGTTCTGGGAAAATGTGTTAAAAAAACTCCCACGTAATGTAATATCGGTGTTTAAAAATCCATGCTCACCTTTCATGTGAACATCCCAAAGTGCTTTTCAGATGAAGAAACTGGAGCCCAGATTAATGATGCATTACTTCTGGCTCCCTGTTACAATGTATTTATTTCATCTTTCTTTTGTGTCTTGTTCCCTGGGAAGGCTAAGCCTGGTTTCTGTTAATGGTTCACACCATAGCCGTGCCTCCACCCGGCCCTGCTCCAGAGGTGTTCAGGTGCTACTGCATTGTAAATAATGCATATCAGCAGGTCACCTGGTGGAGGACAGGGAACAGATCCCAGGCTCCAGGGCACGTTTGCCTGGCCACTAGACCAGATTGCCTCCCTAGTGTTGGTTTTCCTCACTGGCATTACGTTGATGTCCAAGGAAAATGCCACGGAGAATCAGCCATGCATTTGCTGAAAACAAGAGCAGCATAATTGTTAAATTTAGGAGCATAGTGCATCCATAGCTCAGCCAAAAAATATGCTTGATTATCTGCTGTCCATCACAAGCTAATCTCCTGTCACTGGATAACCTCACACCTGCACCATGAACAACATGATCGAAGTTCTTCAGTAGTAAAAGGACAGTCCCCTCTACCAGGCAAGTCGGGGTGAGCAGATGGACCTGAGCAGGGACCTGACCCAATCTCCGATCAGTGCTGGTTATTTTCGTGCTGGCCGCCGGCAGAGGGAGCTGGTAGATTCTGTGGAGTTCAGAGCATCGTTTTCCCTGAGAGCCCAAAAAAACCCGCACCGATCCCGGGACTCGCTGACAAAACATGCCGCGTTTCTCGCCACAGTGGTTTCAGTCTCCTTCCTCCACCAGTGGTTTAGGTCTCCTTGAGCTACCAGCAGGTAGATCTGGTTCTTCAGCATGTATTGCAGAGCTTGTGCTTCAGGTCTGGAGGTCTTCATCTGACTCTGTTGACAACCAGAAGGATAGTTCTTGTGATAGAGGATTTTCTGCTGAAATAGCAAGAAATATTTGCAGATAATGCATTGGGATATTCATGCATCTGTAATTCGGGTGTCCATATTTAAAGACTAGGTGGGGAAGGGGGAAAAGTGTTACATATCTTGTTTAGTGTAGCCACCTTGATTGGAGATGGACCTAATTAGAAATACTCTATTTGTGCCCTCACTGATCAAGGGTTTATGTGCAGCTGTTCTCTGGGATGTCCCTCCTTGCCTGGACAGTGTGATATACGACCAACATACAGACATTTGACTCGCAAGGGAGGAACTAATTTAAAAGAGGTGCTTGGTGTTGTGGGGGAGGTCAGCAAAGGAACTGATCAACTGTATGGACCCAAACTGTCATGTGAGACACTGTGACCCTGGGCCTCTGGCCCATTCTCTGCTATCTCTATATTTAATATATATTTGTATGTGATGGCTCCATTTAGCTCCCATTCTTTGTAAAACAACTAGCACAGTAGTGCCCAGGTTGTGATCAGAGCCCCTGGGCATTATCACAGCATGAATAACAGTAATATCATTTTCACCTTTAAAGCCTGTGATGACCTCATCATGCTCTTCTATGAAATATCGATCTTTTAAATGTTGTCCGTTGTTACTCCTCATAAAGGCTGCAAGAGGACATCAACTTGCCATGGAGAATATTGAATTTTAGAGCAATATTGAATTTTAGATCAGTTATGGCCATTTTGGGGTGTTTTGGTGCCTTTGTATTCTTCAGGTTAAAGTGCTATTTATTCTTAGTGCTGTTGACCTGATTTTAATCCTAGCTAATGTCTTGCAGCCATTGAATGGAATATATTGAGTAGAATAATAAATTCAGTCTTACAGAATGATGCTGTAAGAGAAGCTTAAAAAGGTCAAACATGGAATTTATTTTCTCTGTGTTGCTGGAACTCCTGTGTTTGAGTGTTTAGAAACTTGATATGCCTCTACAGCAAGGGAATAAATCAGAGAGAAGTTAGAGCCAGTTAGAACATATATTGGCAGTCCCTGAGTAGCTTCTCCTTGGAGGTAAATCAGTGAGAGGTAAAAGGTGTTGAATGTCTTCAGCTATTCATGGATATAGAACAGATCAGAGCAGGACAGAATAGAATCCATCCATGAATTAAGTCACCACAAAAGATTTCCAGTCAACACAGGTTTCTGCACATACTAAAGTAATAAAGAACAGGGGTGGCTGTATCAGAGGTCATAAGAAAAAGCTGAAGTGTGTTAAATGTTCACATCTGTCAATCCTGCTCTTTTTAGGATGGATGGAAAATAGCTCAAGAAATCATGATGCCTGTCCCCAGTGACTCTATGCACAATATGGGAAGTCTCTAGGGATGGGACTTGATTCTGAACACACTATTTTTCCTCATCAGTCATCAGATTGGCATTGCATACTGTTCTGAAGCTATTACCCAGTTTTTGTGAAGCACACAGAATCTTCACAACAAGATAAAGCCCTGAGTGAAGACCTCAGTGGCTCACAGCAAACACTTCTTGAGTGAAGCAAAGTTCATACTGTGGTTTTCTTCTGCTGGTGTTCAGAGGCATGTACATTTAACACAGTAACAAACCAGCAACTGTAATCAAAATGGGAGTAACAGAGAGCCTAAAGACATGACAATATTTCATGAAACCTACTCGTGGAAGTGAGAATTTTGTAGATTGCTCCCTGGAACAATAAGATCTGTTGAGCACTTACAGGTGATTCCTGTAAGTTGATCAGGGCATGTGAAACTGCTCTTACAGGAGAAGGGAAAAGGCTTCCCAGCTGATACAGAACAATTTCTTAAAAGGATAATTGGTGATTATATTGATTTCTTGACAAATGCTTTCAGCTGTACCAAAGTACCAATGTATTTGTTAATTTAAATAAAATACTGATGACTGATTGTAAGTATTTTTATTGTTTTGGAGACTGTAAAGATTATAGGTTTAGTACAGTCTGACTGCGATTTTCACTGGCTTTGGTGTAATAGCATCAGAAAATGTTTCTCTGTTTTGGGGAAAACCCACTTAAACATTTTCTCTAATGATTATAATATTTGACTTATTGGACATAGTTCTTTTTGCTTTTTAAATGTGCAATGTTTATCTTGTGCCGTTTTTTGCTCAAAATAAATAGACTTTTAGTTTTATCTGCTCTTCTCTTGAAAAGAAAGAGAAATATTTGTCATTTTAAGTATTGTATTTTTAATGGAATCTTTAAAAAAGTATCAAAAATACTTGATTTACCCAAATGTTTAGAAAACGTTTGTTCTTTTTTTCTTACCTATTATATCTGCATTTCAAAATTATGGTACCCATTGCTTTTGCATATGGGAAACGTAGACAAGGAAGGCAAGTTAAATATTCCAAGTTTTCCTTCAGTTTTTACACTGAAAGATATGAAAGATTCTTCTGATGTTCGGTTTTCTACAGATGGTTTGAGCATATATTAATCTGCAGTGGAGGCATCTGTGTGTAAATCGTCAACATTTGGAAACAAAATCAGCCTTCTTATAATCTTTATAGTTTTTTTTTTTAAAAGACCAACTTTTCTACTTTGCTGTTCAGCAGAAAGGGCCGTTTGCAACAGGACAACAGCATTTCTAGCAGAACTTTGCCAGATGTGTAGTACCACCTTTGTTTCACTTTGGGAAGGTGTTTTAGAACAGCTTTTCTAATTCAGGTTATTTTGTTATTCAGTAAAAAATGTAAAATATTCTGGCTTAGGGTGTATGCCTTTAAAAATACATATTTCAAATTAAATAAGATTAAAATAGTTACTTATTTTTCTGCCTAGCTCCAAGTTGCCCATCAAGTCATACTTTCTGTGAGCTCTGGGTTTTTCCCCGTGTGAAGTCACGGGCGTCAGCAGAGTTAATCCATGCAAACGTTTTTGCCCAGTGTCATTTTTGGTAACTTAATTTATGCTTTGCTGCTGAACATAATTGCAAAGAGTACTTTAGTGATAGCTTATGAGAAATAGTCTCAATGAACCATTGCTAACACCATGGCTCCACAAATGAAACGTTGCATCGCAGTCTGCTAGTTCTGGCATCAATTTCTTTGTTAGATAAATAAAAGGTGACATGAGTAGATTTGATGCTGAGCTCACTCTGCGAAAAAAGAGTAATTTCCCCGCTCCCACCTGAAGATTTCTTGCTCCTTACAGCACTTCCCTGCACCAAGCATCAGCCATCTGCACAGCCAAAGAGCACCTTGTCGAACAGGCTGGGGGATTCCTGCCTGCTGTCTGTGGGCTGTGGATGGGTTATAACAATGACACAGCACATGGCATTGGTGGTGCAGTTGTACAGGAGAGTCTGCTCTCCCATAGCGTTTTTACAGGGCTGTGTGATTTCACTTGGGCTCCAGCATCTGTCACAAAAGACTAGGCTGCCTTAAATTGATATTGCAACTCAGAACACCAAGGAGAATGACACCCCCAGCAGCTGTGGAGCTTTATAAAAACTGACCTTCATGCTGTTGTTAAAAATAACAAAATAAAAGCTTGACACTGAATCCTAATGAATGAGATCTTTGCATTAACTCAGCAAATGTAATATGATTTTGAAGACCTTTTCAGATGCCTAGAGTAACTTTCCACTGCAGCTGTGAAAGGATAGTTCCAGTTAATGGTGTAATACTTCTTGTTTGAAGTGCGTAATAGTCACTCAGTTCCTCGATCAAGGCCCTTCACTGTCCAGTGAAAATGATATGAAAAAAAATCAGAATATTTGTATGTAAATGGTAGTATCTATTAATATAAAGGTAACAGGAATAACTCATACCTGCTTTGTAGGTTATCTGGAAATATTAGGAAATCTATTAGGATGCAAACTTGCAGTAGATTTGTGTTCTCTTGTCTTCAGCTACTCACAATATTTTCCTTTATTTCTCTGTAGTGCACACAGATTTCTGAGGTTCCTTTCAAGCTATTTCCTTAAATATTCTATTTCATTAGTCTTACATAAATGCCACCGATCCAGGGCAAGATTCTGGTCTGCTTTCATTTGCCAAGGTCTGGAGCAACAGTGCTCAGCTGAGTTATTCAGACTTGTGGGGTAAAGGAGGTCATGGTCTGGTCCCTTCCAGAAAACGTGAATTGTAGTCTCCCATTTGATTCATGGGCATTGTCCTCATTATCGTTAATGGATGTTGCACACATATATTAGGAGAATAGGCCCTATTAGGAACTGTCTAAGGAGTGAAATGAAAATGATAATCACTTTGTCTTGGATGAGGTATTGTATTTATTCTATGGGATTTTAAAGGCTATTTTAGTGTTTAAATTATCTGGTGCATTAGAGAATGGTTTAGATAGGCTTTGGTTGATTGACAGTGGTGGGTATGTTTTAGAAAATTATTATACGCATTGGGACTTCAATTTTGCTGTGAATTACATTATTTTTGGAGATGTAAATTGCAGTCTCTCCCAGGAGAAAGAAATAGTGTGCTGCTTATTTGATTTTTAGCAATAATTAAAATGATATGTGAAATTAGGCTCAGGTATTGTCATGAAGCAGGACAAACCTACTTGTGGGGGGGAGTTCAGAGTCCTTGAGAAACTGTGATTATTTTTTTTTTTTTTTTTTGTAGTAAAATAAACTGTGTGTCTTGTGGTTCAGATCCTAGAAATCACCCTTCCCCACCTATATCATCACGTAAGGAGGCCAAGTAGTCTGGCAGAGAGACAAGGCGGGAGAGCCATTCACTGAGATGGAGGGTGGATGCACTCCAAATGGGAATTAAACTAATTGAAGTGGACTGGAGCTATTGCCTTGCCTTACACTTAGCTGACACAGAACACTGTAATTTTGAGTGCTGTCGATCCTTTAATTTTCATCCCTTGCCATTCAGATGAGATGAGGCTGTGACTGAAGCAGTAAGTACCCACGGAAGGGCCTGGAGGGAGAATTCACTGCCAGCTGAGTAGTGCAGAGATCTGCAGGTTACATCTCACTTCTTGGATCGCCGGGCTTTGTGGTAGGGCTGTAGGAGGGAGCAAGGTTAAAAGAAAAATCATTCGGTGTCCTTGTTGTTTGGACTTCATGGCTTCCTACCAGCTGCCCCAATTTAGCTACAGTTGTTTTTTCCCCCCCTAGAGAAGAGAAATAACAAGAAAAGTAAAGTGACGTTTGTTACAGCTGATGGGAAGCAAATTGAGTGCAGTGGAGTGGGTGATCTTTATTGAGGACTAGGTGGCAATGTCACATATCACCCTGTGTGCAGAACCTGGCAAGTGTAAAGATCCTCCTTCCTTCCTAACCGGAGCAGGGGACGTTATGCAAGATGGATGCGGAGAATGTGTGAGGACTCGGAGAGTTCTTTTATGCCTGTAATTGAGGAGAATCTGAGATACACTGCTAATCTTCAAGGGACAGCAAAGGAAGTTTTATCAGTCAGTTGACAGCTTTGTTAAGAGAAAGAAAAAGACTTAAGTGTGAGTGCTATCAGAGCAGAGGAGGTTGTTTCTGAATACGGCTTGGTATGTGTGTGTTCTAAGCACAAGGTGTTTGTCTGAAGCACAGGTCTGGGATTTGGAATAGCATTCACATAATTTCCTAACTTCTAGCAAAGACAAATCTACCATATCGGGGACCTGTGGAACTGAGACTTAAATTAGTTTCTGTTGTACAATGTTGTCTGCAGATGCTCCATGTATAATGTTGTAAAAATGAAAATGCTCTGCAGTTTAACCATGCCACTTCTTAATGAGGTCATCCAGTGCTTTGAGACTGCTTATTATTCAAATACTGGAAGGAGCATCAAGAATTATTCTGAATTTGTTTCCATTTTTGTCACGGGCCTTAGCTCAAAAGGCTTGTATTTAACTTTAATTGCAAATCCCTTATGTTTTCTTTAATCCTATTGGTGACAACGTGTACTCATAACTTAGGGTGTTAAAATTCAGCTGTGGTGGGAACCTACAGTCTCTGGGGCCTCACATTATATTTCTCAGTGTTTGCAAAGGGTAAGCAAAAGTTAGCAATGTGGTATTCAAATTCTGTGGAGTGAGGGACCATCAGTTTAGGCATCTCTCAAGGCAAAACTCTGAATTTGCAGATATTCACAGTTGGAAGTGACCCACAAAGGCCACTGAGTCCAACTCTGCAGTGTATGGCTCATAG
>NW_020955880.1:776649-779157 GCF_003031625.1 Empidonax traillii
TATTTCTCAGTGTTTGCAAAGGGTAAGCAAAAGTTAGCAATGTGGTATTCAAATTCTGTGGAGTGAGGGACCATCAGTTTAGGCATCTCTCAAGGCAAAACTCTGAATTTGCAGATATTCACAGTTGGAAGTGACCCACAAAGGCCACTGAGTCCAACTCTGCAGTGTATGGCTCATAGGGGGGGTTGAACCCACAAGCTTGGCATTATTAGCACCAAGCTCTAACAAACGGAGCCAACCCACTCCAAATGAGACTGTCAACTAAACACAGGGACAGTGCAAAACTTCCACTGCTGCATCAAATGAACTGAGCAACTCCTATAGTTCCTATTGCCAGGTAGTACTTGGTTTTTCCAAAGACATAGAAAGGGGTATCCAAAGGGATAGAAAATGGCCAGTAATAGATAACTGCCAAATAAATACAAATTTCAACATTACTGAGGCTTAGCATGTGCAAACTGAAAAAGGTAAATAGTATTATCTCCAAAATATTATTTATAACATTAATTTGTGTATTGATTGGATATCCTCTTAACCACTGTTTTTATTGACTTTATGTTCATAGCTGTTCATCATAGTACTTATTCCTTTCCTCATTCCTTTTCTTTTTCATACTTAAAGGCAAAAATGTAATTTCATCTCAATAACAATAGAACTTGATGATTTTCACATCCATAAAACATAAAAAAGCCAGAGAGGTTCCACAAATCCTCCACATTCTCGATTTGTATTTTTCTCTATCACTTTCCCCAGCCTCCTGTACCTACATCTTGATGACCGCTTTCTTGGCAAATCAAAAAATCTTCCTGCTGTCAGACAAACTCCTTATTCCTGTCTTCTGTTATTTGGCACAATTTCTTTACATCTCTCCAGCTCATCAGTTCACCTTATTGACTGTCCTTTGTGCTTCACATTTTGTCTGAGAATGTCCCTTGTCTCTGTATGTTCATTTCTGTGTCATTCTGCTCTGTCTTGGTACTGCAGTCATTAACTGTAGATTTTCAAGGTTAAAAAAAAAAAAAAAAAGCATACATTTTGTTTGGAAAACTCAGAGTAAGACGAAATTGTATAATATTTGCTTAATTCGGGTAATTTCCCAGGCTGCTTCTCTCCCTGCAAAAATGCTCTGAAAATGTTCTCTATCAGCTCCCAGCTCTGTCATGCAAAGATGCATCTTGAGGTTGGTTTATCTGGGTTCATTATGACTGTGTAGAAAAGGAAGGTGAGCAGCCTTATTCTCCTACTATTTCTGCTAGACCAAATGAGAATCATTCCTTCTCAAAACCATAGGCAAGTGTTACGCAGCCATTTGCTGTGTAGCCCACGCAAGGAAAAACCTTCACAGGAAAATATTCAATTTCTTCATCAGGAAATATTGATACAATTTTTTCCAGAGCTGAAACTGTAAGACAGAATCACAGAATGATCTGGTTTGGAAAAGACCTGAGATCATTGAGTCCTGCCTTTGACTGATGACCAGCCTGCCACATAGAACATGGCACTAAGTGCCACATCCAGTTGTTTCTTGAACACTTGCAGGGTTGGTGACCCCATCTCCTCTGTGGGCAGTCCATTCCAGTGTTTAACAACCCTTTCCATGAAGAAATTCCTACTGATGTCCAGTCTGAACCTGCCCTGGGACAACTTGAGCTGTTGTCCTGTCATTTGTTACCTGGGAGAAGAGACCAACCCCCACCTGGCTACAACCTCCTTTCAGGGAGTTGTAGAGACTGAAAAGCTCACCCCTGAGCTTCCTTTTCTCCAGGCTAAACAAGCCCATTTCCCTCAGCCACTCTTCATAGGACTTGAGCTCCAGCTCCATTGCCCTTCTCTGGACCTGCTCCAGCACATTAATGTCCTTCCTGAATTGAGGGGCCCAGAACTGGATAGAGCATTCAAGGTGTGGCCTCAGCAGTGCCAAGTACAGAGGGACAGTCACTGCCCTGGTCCAGCTGGCCATGCTATTCCTGATGCAGGCCAGGATGCCATTGGCCTTCTTGGCCACCTGGGCACACTCTGGCTCATGTTCAGCCACTGCTGATCAGAACCCCCAGGTTCTTTTCCGTGGGCCACTTTCCAACCATTCTTACCTAAGCCTGTAGCACTGCCTGGGGTTGTTGTGACCCAAGGGCAGGACCCGGCACTTGGCCTTCTTTAGCCTTGGCCCATTGATCCAGCCTGTCCAGATCCTTCTGCAGAGCCTTCCTACCTTCCAGCAGATCAACACTCCCACCCAACCAGGTGTCATCCACAAATGTACTGAGGGTACACTTGATCTTCTTGTCCACATCATCAGTAAAGATATTAAACAAGACTGGGCCCAGCACTGATCCCTGGGGAACACCACTGGTGACCGGCTGCCAGCTGGATGCAGCCCCGTTCACCAGCACTCTCTGGGCCCGGCCCTCCAGCCAGTTCCTGACCCAGCACAGAGTGCCCCTGTCCAAGCCATGGGCTGCCAGCTTTTCCAGGAGTATATTATGGGAGACAGTGTCAAAGGCTTTGCTG